>NW_010183326.1:66145-102097 GCF_000695765.1 Mesitornis unicolor
AGGTATTTACTTTTTTGGCACTGCTTCGTTCCCTGCTCTCTGTAATTTATGGTGCCATATGGAACCGGGTTGATAACTACCTGTCTTTATGAACGCCCTGGTTTCATTTACCTGAAGCAGGCTTTTCAGTTCAGAATGGAATCAGAGATACGTTGTTGCCTCATTACAGCCCAATTAAAATGCGGTTCTAACCTAACGCTAGGTTGATTATTAATTGTCTGGAAGGCCTTTTTCCTTCTGTGCCTTTAATGAGGATTTCCCATTACGGGCTGATCCAGAAGCAGAGAGTACAGAAGCTGTGCGACATGGCGATGCTGCGGTTCGTGGATGGGGCCAGGCCTGCGTGGATCTGCCCGGAGCAGCAGAATTGTGCACATCGTAGCTGGGTTTCCCATCTCGCACCTTCAGCTCAACCTGTGTCAGGTCTGAGGCCACTGCTTGACGGGGGCTTGTTCTGCTGTGAAGTGGGACAGGATTTTAGGGGCTACCATTAAAAAACCCCTCAAAACTCTTAATAGGCATTTCTGAACAGGAATAATGCGGCAATGAGAATGTGACCATGGATTTGGTTTCATTAGCAGCCTTATTTGTAGAGGAACTCACAGCAGAAGTGACACGTTTCCTTTCCCTGGTGCTGTTTCTGTCCTCTCCTCAGTTATTCTTGTGATGGCAAAGCAAAGGTCTGGGCACCCCCAGGCAGGGGTCAATTAACGGCAGCGCTGATTGCCTGCAGTGGGTACGCTGGTTCCTCTGGTGGGTGTCCCTGGGGTGGGCAGTCTGCCCCATGCACCGGACACCTCACCCTGCTCTTGCTTTGAAAGTGATAAACGTTTAAGGTGTTTTCATGTTGGTAGCACAAGCACTCTTTGGTTTGGTTTGGTTGTTTTTGTTGTTAGTGCTGGACTCTTTTGAGAAGTGCAGACTTGAAGGGACCCTGGCACACCACAGTCCTTGTGTCTTCAGGTGTGCGGTGAGAAAAGGACTGGAAACTTTTGGGGCTATTCACTTTCCAGTGTTTTTTAATCTCTTTGCCATTTAATCATTGTGATGAAAACTCACTGGAAAGGGCTTCGGAGGAAGATGTGATGTGGCTCTGCGTATGGTACGACGCATCATTTCACTTGGCTGGTACATGGAGTATCTTGTAAAGGTATTGCTTGGGGCCAAAGGTTTCCCGGCTGGGTTTGTTGTGAGAGGGAATGGCTTATTCTCACGTACCGCACAGTAGGAAACCTTCTGCCTTGCAGCTCTCCAGTGATTTATTGTAGGTGTTTAGCCAAGGACTTAAATGGGTTAGTAGACTAGCACCTTCAGGGAAGTTGCTCTTTATAATTTAACTTTGAGAGAGCAGGTTATAGTGCTCGCAAACAGTTGTGTCAAAGACCCAGCAAAAATTAATGGCTCAGAACTAATGGCAAGCTTTCCAGGATGTTGCTCTGATTTATTGAGTGGTGCTAAGCTCCAGCATCCTTGTGTGGAGAGCACTTGTCTTCCTATAAGGGGGCTAATATTACCTCAAGCTGTTGTCAGTTGACTTGGGGAAATTGCTGGGATGCTGCTCTGGGTGTGGATAGCCGGTGCTGATTACCCGTAAGTGTTCAAAGAGCGGCAGCACTGGGAAAGGCTGATTATCTGCCCCGGAGGAGGCTGCTCAGCCGCGTAAACACGCTCCTGAACTCCCCTGGCCGTAATGAGGAGCGGGCCCCGGTGGCGAGGCCCCCTCCGCTCTGTGCCGCCGCATTGAAGTTGAGCAATTTGCGAGGGGAAAGTGATTGGAGTGGGTCCCTGGGATGCACGTAATCCACTAATCACCACTCGGAGACTTCTGGTGCTCGGGAACAGCGGGAGGGAATTGGCTTTTATGAGCTGAAGGAGACTCTGGCATATGTTGATGAGGAGAGGGGGAGGAGGGACTGCTGAAATATTTATAGATTAAGGGTGCTTTGGGATCCCTGCTGTCTTTTCTATGCCCGATTCCCCACTTCCTCTTGGGGATAACGAGACATCACAACTCCTCGGTTTACCTGTGTTTGAACTGGGAAGCATCTGGTGTGAACCTCCAACCTCCTTCCAGCCTTGGGTGGATGTGAGGCCATTGCGGTGTCTTGTCACCATCTGCCTTGCTGGGCTGCCTCGCTCTTCCTCTGGAAACATCACAGCTGGAAAAAATCAGAGCACCGCAGCCTGAACACTTTGGAAAAGTGAGGTTAGAAGGGAACTGAACTCAAAAGCAGGTTAGTGGCAGGCAGAAAGCGGCTTCTTACAGGAGGGACTCGGTGACGCTGTCCCAGGTGTCTGTCCCAGTCACCCCTGGTGTCAGGGCAGAGCAGGAAGGGCCAGCTGAGACGAGCTCTAGTGGTCCTTCCTACCTCCAACTTCCATAAGGTCCATCTTTCCCGCAGACGGAAAGGTCACCTTTTCAATGCATTGCTGCTCCTTCAGTGCTTGCTTTGCAGGTGTACGTTCACCCTCCTTTCCCTGAGCAGGACACGATGTATTTCATGTTGTGCGCAGTCACAGCAGAGCAGTTGGCCGGTGTGGACAAAAGGCCTTCCCGTGTACTGCTGCACTTGGTCGTACGGACACAGCCTGTGCAGGGGATGGGAAAGGCTGGGCCAGAAGTCGAGCCCAGGCTGCATCGTGCTGTTATGGCAGAGCACCCAGACAGCGCCGCTGCCCCAGCTGGCAGCAGGAGGCTGGAGGAGACGCCTGTTGCCGCCAGCTCCTCTCCGCTGTCACAGGTGGATGGCCCAGAGAACCATATCTGTGAGTGGGATGAATTCTGTGGTTTGCTTTTTGCTGCTTTTGGTGTGCTGTAGTAAATCAGTTTCTCCACAAGACCCATGTTTTTCACTCTAGTATTAGTGTTCAACTAATAATACTTCGTATTACTCTTTGCTGTTATCCAAAGCTTTTCATCGTTGCCTGCAAGATAACCTGTTCTTATATTTGTACACATCCTCTAATGGCTTTGCTTTTGTGATCCGGCTATTCCCAAATGCTGGTTTGCTCTCAATTTGTCAAAGTTTTGGCGTCGTAAGTCTGCTCTTACTTTTCTGGAAAAGGGTGCCTAACTCTTTTGTCTTATTCGAGCTAATGACTCTTTTAAGACCTATTAAAACCTGTACTTCTATAAATCTCATATTAACTGGTTCAATATTTGCTATTAAAATTGCATTAATCTGTTCTAATTAGTTAAAACTGTTGCTGTAATGAAGACCGGCCCCTCAGATTCAGTTTAGAGCTGCTGTGGAGGCTGCCTGGCTGCTGTCAGATGGCTGGGTTGGTGCTGGTGGGGTCCTGGGAAAGGCAAACCAAGCTGGGTGCTGGAGGTGCTCCAGAGCAGTCCTGGCAGCCCCATGGTTGTGTGTGCAACAAAAATGACTCTGCGATGTTAAACGGGACATGTAACAGCACTTGGGCCTGTTCTGGTCACTGTCAGCTCTCTGGTTTCTCGTCTTGCTGTGCGGGATGGTGTGGAGCTGTGATGCACAAGCGCTGCTGCTGCCTCTTACACAGGGCTGGGTCCTCTGCTCTGTAAGCAGATTGGGAACTGCTGCAGGGCAGGCTTGGGGCCTGGGTTTAGGAGTATTTCTGTTCAACAGCAGCATAAACCTCTCATAAACTTGGGGTAAGTCAACTGCAGCTTTGATACTGTGTTTGAGGGAATTGTTTCCAACCCAGCTGTGGTTCTGGCCGATACTGGCCAGAGTTGCTTCACTGGCTGTGAGGATCTGGACTTGTTACCTGGATCTGGAAACAGCTGTGCTCCGCAGTTGTCAGGGCACTGAGCGCTTCACCGTCACATCACACATCTTTCTCTCAAACTACCTGGTTTTGTGAGTATAAAGATCATCATCTCTCAAACTGTAGCCACTGCACTTCTTTTATTTTGCCAATGGTGTCACTGCTGCACCACAAGATTAGTGTTTTCCTGTGGACTTGAAGAAACAGCAGTGAGTGGTGGTTTTGGCGTTTCAGGGGCTGGGTGACGCCATGGCCGGAGGACACGGCGCTGCTGCTGTCCATGGGAGCGGAGTTGGAGCAGGAGAGGGTGACATGGGCATCCTTGGCCGCCTCTGCCCTTGTCTCCATGTGGCACTGCAGCAGCAGTGAGGGTGCAGCTCTACCCGCACTGGGTAAGGCCGAGGACACGTGGAGGTGTTGCGCTGGGCCTGTGTCCTGCCCATAGGGTGAAAGAAGCCTCGAAGGCAGTTTTGAGGCTGGATGTGCTGGGTTTACTTGCAGTGTTGAGTGGGTCATCCATAGCTACACTGGAGCTGTCTGCCACCACAGTGGAAACAGAAATCAATTTGGGGAAGCCATCAGACTCCATTGGTGTCAGACCCTCACGCTGGCCCTGTCCCAGTTTGCAAGTGCTGGTTTCCCACGTAGGTGGAAGCTGCTCACCTTTTATTTTTATTATTACCACTGTTTTTTAGCTGAGGGACGTACTGCGTTTCCCTGACAAAGAACTGCCAGTGTTTGTCAGCAGCAGATGTGCCTGCTTTGACGGCGTTGCCAACACGTGCGTCTGATTCCTGTGGCAAGCGTCAGGCTGCAGTTTCCACAGTAGGATGGCACCCTATGGTGAGACCTTCAGCTGAGGGGAAAACACAAACGGACTTTGGTTCATGGGGCGGGGGCCGGGGAAATCCTGTAAACTAATTAGCTCGTTTGGCTCAGATGTCTTCCTGATCAAGCCACTTACTGGTGCTCTCAGTGGCAGATCAGATGTCTCCTGCATTAAACGCCATTCGGCAGGACCACAAAGTGTGGAGGGCGCCTGTCATCCGCTCTGCGGGGATGCTGGGGTGCAATTAATGACCGCGTATCGACACTTCACCGCGTTCGTGTCAGACACCGGAGTTTGGTTTGTGTTCTGTCTAAGGGCCTCTCTAGGCCTTGGCCAGATGTCAGCGAGCTTCTGCCTGGCTGCTGGGAACTCCCAGGGCATGGCTTTTGTCTGAGACAAACCCTACCCGAGAGCCTCAGGGCACCGTGTTACCTGCACTGCTGGGCCTGGGCCCTTCTTGGGGGTTTTGGGTTGGTTTTTTTTTTTAACACGTATCCTGAAGTCAAGAAGCTGGTGTGCTGAGGGGAGAGAGCTGTGCGATTTGGGACTGGGTGTCAGTCCCTAAAGCCGTAGTTCCTGTGTTGTAGTGAGTGCTAAAGGGGGTGATGAATGAGGAGGGTTGGCTTTTAACAACCCGTAAATACAATCAGCACCGCCAAGTTACAGAGGTTGGGGTGTTTGGGATTAATGCATACTGGCGTTTGACTTATACTGACGTGACAGAAAACCACGTGCTCCAGCCTTTGGTGGTTTACTCACCTTTCTGGCACTCACAAACCATTTCTGCCTCCAGCGGTTTTGCACTGGGACCAGTGAAGAAGGTCAAGAAAAGAGGTGAAAACAAACCCGCAGGGGGGAGAGGTGTTTCTCGGCTCCTCTTTTCGATGACTTGTTTGGTTTAGGTAGCTCTTAGGGGTGGTAGCTGGGTTGGCATGTGTGTGCTTATAAAAGCACGTGTGAGCGGGGCTGTCTGCACCCCTACAAAGAACGGCCTCACTCACTGGGTGTTGTGTGTTGGGGCAGGCCTGTGGTGCGGCAGCAAGCACAGCGCATCGTGCAAGAGAAGAGGGCCAGGTCCTTACCTGGTGTAAACTGGGCCCCTTTCCAGCGATGCCAATGGTGTTACGCTGGTTTACACCAGCTGAAAACGCGGTCCAGATGGTCTGGATGAGAGAGAAATACAATCAGCCTGGCTTTCTGTTGCACTGCGCTTTATGTCGTGGTTTCACACCTGTGAAAATTGGTCCAAGATCAAAACGGGGATCCGCACAGATGCAGATGCACAAAGAAGTGCAAGGCACTGGACAGAAACACATCTATTTTTCCAGACATAGCCGCACAGCGGAAAGCTGGGTTGCTGGGCTGTCCAAGTAGAAGCCGAGTTGAATGTTTTGGGTACTCTCAGTCTGTCTCTGTTGGGTAATTACAGTGAAAGCGTCTGGCACACAAAAGGAGCAGGTAATTGTAATGGAAATAGCGTTAGGGAGTGGGTAAGTGGGAATCTGAAGAGAATGTGATTGCTTGAGTGACAAACTCGGCGAGCTTTGTTTGACACTGTTGTGGCAGATCCCACACTAGGATATAATATGTATAACTTCTGTCTTCAGAAACATATGGTAACTGTAGTTGCGAAGGTAATTTTTTGACACGTCTACCTGCAGTGTGCCTTGGTAATGCGTTATTGCGAGTCATTGGAAACACTTGCTCTTCCTCAGCTCAGACCCTCTGCAAGCTCTGTGCAGTTAATTTAACTCACTTTACTCAGGTTGCACCACCGGAGTTATGGCATCATTTTGCTGTTAGCACATCCTTACCTCTGCGCAGGGCTGGCCCGATCCTCCCCAGATGCGGTTACCTGTGGTTGTGCTGGGGAGGCTGTAGGAGCTCAGCTGGGGATAGGGGTCATTATAACAGCAGAAAACACTTTTACCTTCGTGTGTTCGCTACAACTTCGATGTGTGTGCTGGGCTGCGAGGTCAGAAGGTGTCACTTGGCAGTGAGGTGCCAGCACAGCTCATGTGGAGCTGTGTTGGTGTGCAGATGTGGCTCTGGAATAGCAGACAGCAGTCAGCACCCCCACAGCCGTCGGCAGTGACTGCAGGAGTTGTCTGCACACCTGAGCAGGGCTTCTTAGCGCTGGTTGGTGTCTGCAGAGCTGTGCAGACAGGATACAACGAGGTGTAACCTCTGGCAGTCACTGGACAGCGTTTTCCTTTTGTACAGAAATAAGAGGGAGGTTTGCATTTCAATATTTTAGCAGTCAAGCCTAATACAGCAAGAAAGGTGTCAGGATGCATTTTATCTGATGGCACAGGGTGCTGTAGGCAGCTCTGTCTGAAATTTGTTGAAAAGCAGGTGACAGCCACCCGTGCGGAAAGTCTCACTTCCTCCAGTGTGCTGGGCCGGGCTGCTGCTGGTGATTTCACGGGGAAGGACGGCTTCAGCACATCCTGCGTGTTCCTGGACCCCGCCGCGCTGCAGAGGAGCTGCCAGCAGGAACAACCCGGGTGTGCTCGGGAGCGTGGGTAACAAAGCGAGTGCTGCATTGCTGTGGTGTGTTACGGTCTGCCCAAGGCCACGGCCGAGTTGATCCAAGTCTGTAACGAGAGCGGTTGCTGCTGGGTCTCGGTACAGGAGCGAGGTGAGGCAGAAGGCGATGGGCTGCAGTGAGGAGCTGTAGGGTGCTGTGATGATGGAGAGAGCATGGCCTCACATCTGGTCTGAATCTCCCTGACCTCCCAGGTTTGGCATCTTTGTCACGGAGGAACGTGCAGACAAAAGTCAGTAGTGGTGCTGCAGAAATCGGAGGCTGGTTACAGAAGCTGTCAGAGCTATGGGTTTTACACGTGGGTACTGAAATAATTGAGAATTGAAGACCATCAGGAAACCAATTTCCTATGTTGGATTTTCTCCCTACCTGTCCATAGCTCTGGCAGGGAGGTGCAGTACAGGCAGAGTGAGTTGTGTTCCTTGAATCCCAATCCCATGAGGAGTTAGTTGTGCCTTAGGTAAATCACAGGCACATGCGTTGCCTTGGTGGTGTCTAATCTCAGCAGGTTGTGTGGAGTGAGGACGATGCTCTGTGCTGTGTCAGCCTTTCTCTTACGGGTTAAGCGTAGGGGATGAGCCACAGGCCATACCTGCCGCTGCTTTCCTTGCCCTCTCTGGGTGCTGATGGCAAGTTTCCACCCCTTAGTCTTGAGTTTTGGGTGTGAGGGAACAGCATCAGAAAAGCTGAGATGTCACTCAAGCACAGGTAGAGACCTGGAGCAATCTGTGGGCTGAAACTTGTGTCACTGGGGCTGTTCGTGATCACTGCAATGGATTGGGAACCCAAATGGAGGTGCCCATCATTCACCATCTGCCTCCACCACACCTGTACCCTGTGCTGGGAGCAAATTCCTCGTCTCTGCCGTGCCAGGTGATGGCTCTGCTCTGTGGATCCATCGTGTGGCTTCTCCCTTGCTTCTCTCCTGTCCCCTCTACGGGAGACCCTGCCGAGCCCCAAGTGTCTGTGTGTGTGTGGTGCTGTCCTGGCCCTGCTCTGGGACCGAAACGCAGCCACCGCTCTGCAGGAATAACAGGAAACGGGTTTGTTGGGTGGAAAGAGTTAAATGAACTTTAACTGAAAAGCTCTATCTCTCCCTCTCAGGGTAGAAAATAGCCAAGGGCAACAGCGGATGACTAATGTGTAGAATATTGCAATTAGTATAGCAAGGTACTTACAGGGATCAAATTAAAAAATTCATTAACGTACGCACTTAATTAAGAAACACTTTTCGGTTTACATGATAAATTATGACACCTATTAAATCTTCCAGTACAAGCTGTAATGGCTTCTTTGCTCCTGGGCAGAGAACTATTGCCTTTGAGGTCCCCCGCACCTCCCCGAGGAGCGGCGGCGTTAGTTACCGGTGTGCTAAAAACAACGCGTGCTCTCCTCGAGGTGCAGGCCCCGCTTTACTGGAAACTAAATTAAAGTTACGGAGCCAGCCTGGGGACTGAGAGGCACGAAGGATGATTAAACAAACAAGGAGTGACCTTGAGAGTGCAGGAGGAATGAAGGTAGCAGGGAGCCGGGGAGGGTCCCGCTGCGGCACCAGGCTCGGCTGATGGGCCACGCTTTGCGGTCCAGCACCACCCAACCGTGCTGCGAGCGTTGGGTTGTAGAGAGGACCCTCGGCTCCAGCCTCTGCTTCGCGTTTTGGGGTGGTTTGGTGTGGGGTTTTGCTGCTGTTTGGGTGTTTTTGAGGAAGTTGAAGCAGTGAGCAGTTTGTTTTTCAAGTTTAACTTGAAAGGCGGTGTTGAGTAAGGCTCAGGATTGGCTGCAGGTGGGCAAGGGGCCTGGTTTTGTGTGAGCACTTCGGGGATCCTGTGGCCGTCACAGCAGGCACAGCGATGGGACACCATGGGCTGGGAATCAGGCTGCTCCTGCTGCACTGGGGATGGGATCGATCCAAAGAGCAATTTGGTGGAGGTTTAGTTTATAAAACAGACCAAAGCTGTGGTTTCCAAAGCACCCGTTATTGCAGTGGAAAATGACCCAGCCGATGAAAACGCTTTACCTTGCTTTTGGCTTTGTTTTGGGAAAAGGATAGTTTTGAAGCGTGGACTCCAGGCCACCCATTTAAAATGCACTGCGGGAGAGCGCTCTGACCTTCGGGAGAAGACTTTCTCACTTCATTTTCTGAAATCTGCCAGACTTCTTAATTTGGGTCAATCTACACTTGATTCATCAAAAAGAGATAAGGGGTGAGTACGGGGTCAGAGTATGAGTTCAGTGTGGCCTTTCCAGACTTGTCAAGCCATGGTCCGTGCTGAACAGAGATGGCTCCCATGCTTTTCCTGGTATTTCAGAGCCTGCCAGACAGATGTGGTTGTTCCCTGGCAGTTGTTTTGGGGTTCTGGTGGCTTTTTGTGTTTCATCTGACCTGTACTCTGCACTCAGCCAGGAACACTCAGCAGCCAGGCAAGCTTTCAACATGGCCCAGACATGAAATCCCACGCACCTTACACAAGCAGGGGCAGCATGAAGTGTGAGCAGAGAACGATCAGGATTCAGGTGGTAAAGAGGGACTTGTGGCACACACGTGCTGTAATCCTGCAGAAAATCGCTTTCTCTGGATTCATTCCTGAGCAAAACCAGCCGGGAGCTGAAGCTGACTTCAGTTTCCTCGTACCTCTGTAGATGTGCCTGGGATCTCGCATCCCTCTGGCACTGCAGGCACCTCAAGTGCCCCCATAACCGTCTTGGCCTAGAGCGCTCTGAGATGTGTGTTTTTCATTTTCAGACCCTAATACAGAGCTCCTTAAGATCTGACTCTGCTCATGGTCCCGAATGTTTCAGTCAGTCGGAACCTGTGCTGTGCTGTGCTGCCAGGACCTTCCCAGGAGCTGAATACATTTTTCTTTCAGACTGATGTGGATTTTTTCCTAAATGGGTTTGAGTTTTGAGTAATGTTGATGAAACACACACAGTTTATTAAACAGAGCAATTCTAAGTAGTCTGAAGATTTACTGTTCATTAGCAAATACTTGAAGAGCTTGAGATGAGAATAACCCTGGCAGAAGCAGGAAGTTTCCATGTGTAGAGCCTGAGGAGTGGCTTGGAGTGCAGTGGGAACATTCAGCTCTCCCTCTGATGCCCCTGGTGTTGGCTGTTTGGGGTTTTAATCATTCTCCTGACCCTGGCACGCTGTGTAGGTCTTTGCCCTTGCACCTTGTACCTGGCTGGCCCAGAGGCTGGCCCTGGCCTGGAGCACTGGGGGGCTGTGGGGACAGGGATGTGCTGCCTTGTGGGCTCCTCACCCCCTTTGCTGAGCACTTCCGCAAGGGGCTGGCCTTCTCCTTAATTATCCGGCGTGCAAGTAATATCGAGCATCCACAGTATTTTATCGACACTGACAGGTCTGCATAAATAAATAAAAATCTTATTTTATGCAGTGAAATATCTTGTTGCTTTTTAATAAATCAATAACCAGAGGTGACATGAGAAGAGCGCCTTGGAAATGACTTTTGAGGTGATGTGGGAGGCACTGGGTTATCCTTATTAGTGGTTTGCCTTCCAGATTGGTTGGCTTGAAATAAGTTCTCCAGAATAGTCTATAACGAGTGCTAATCACTGGTTTTGTCAGCATTTACAGGTTTCTGTCTTTCTTACAGTTCAGGAGGAATCTTTCTTTTTCAAGAAGCAGTAAAAATCCCTGCCAGATAAATATTCCAGCCCCATTTCCACCAACATTTCTGTTTATGTCAGAGGAGAAGAGTTGTTTGGTGTTGAGAAGACACAGCTCAGATACCTGATGCAGTTCTGTGCTTTTAAAGCTTTTAAAGGGTATTTTCCCTGGACAGCATCACTGGGATGCCAGCACTCCTGTGCACAAAGCCTCTGATAAAGCACAAAAATCCGGGTTCTGATGAAATGCCTGTAGCTGTGAGGCTGAGCACTGTAAAACGCAGACCCTCACAGCTTGGTTTGTTCTCAAAGTGGTATCACACATTGTACCGCCTGGAAACGGGACTAATGAGCCACTGGTTGTGTGGAAACAGATACTTAATGTACCTGGGCTTAAAGGTGAACGCTGGGCTTAACCCTGTGTTTGCCCTGCAGCATAGGGGCACCTCTGCAGTTACAGCACCAGCTGTACCTCGGGGAGGTTTGAGCTCTGACGCACAACTCCTGATCAGGGACAAGTTGCTGTTCATGTCAGTGCCTGGACTGGTGGCTCGCTCTCTGGGTTTCCTGTCCAGGCAGTCACTGGGTATCGAGTGGTGCTGAGCTGGAGGTGACGCAGTTCACAGTTACATCACATATCACTGCTGGTAACGGCAGCTTTGGCCACTGCAAACGTTCACAGAGCACACGGACATGCGGCAAGTCTGTGTACAATGGTTTGTAGTGATCGCTCAGCTGGGAATGACAGGAGTTTGTTCAGTATTCACTGCATAGTCACAAAACCCGAGTGTGTGTTTCCTGCATTGCTGTTCTGCAGATGTGCAGTGCCGGTGTTCAAAGCCTCGCTTGTGCCTGTGGATTTTTTCTGTCACCATACTGGAATGGAAAGGTTTTCTGAGGGTGTGACTGGATCCGCTAAAAATTGAGGAGCTGAGAAATGAGGAGTTCCTTGGGGAACACATAGCCCAGGTTTGGTGAAAGCTGCCCCGGCCCCTCACAACCCGAGTGCAGCCGTGTCCACACTGCCCAGTGCCCCCCTTGGACCGCAGCTGGAGGCCTCGGCTTTCTGGATCCCGCTGGCGGCCGTGGCTCCCCTCCCTGGTGGCAGTGGCCATGTGTGTGCTGGGGGGATCTGTCCTCACCATCACAGCCCCGCTCGTGACAAAGCGAGGGTTCACAGCCAGCGCTGCAAACCATTGCTCCTCATCCCGCTGCTGCTTTCATCTCCCCAACCTTTGTTGGGTTTCTCGCCGTCTCTCCTCTCTCGTTTATTTCCTTCATCTTGCAGGCGCTGGCGTTGCATACTGATGAGGAAATATTTGGTCTAAAGCCAGCTAGTCAATTTTGGTTAATTAATTGGAATGGTGATTGGCAAAAACCCAGCCCAAATTTTTGTAGGTAATTTATAGCATAGGTAATAGTTTACTCGTGGATAATTATCTCTACCTGTAGGTAGCAGAAGGTAATGGTTATTGGGATCCAGATGCATCACTAACAAATGCTGGTTTAGGAAATTGCAAATACTTAGGCTGAGTTATCTGTTTAATTACTGAGACTGTAAGTAGTCCTGCACAGTAACCCACCCTGTCTTCTCACTCGATTCTCGGCACCGTGCGCCCAGGTGAGCAGAACTGAGGGAGAAATCACTGATGCTTGGTGGGCAGGCAGCGCTCCTGTTCCTGCGAGCTGGTGCAGATGCACGACGCTTTGGGGATGTCACAGAGCGCTTCGCATTGGCCACCCTGGTTCTGCAGTAATGTCAGTCCCGAGCCGTGTTCCTAAGGTGCTCACAACCTGGGAGACACCGTTCCTCGAGGTACCATCATCCTGCTGCCTGTTTGTGAGGGTCCCCGCCTTGCAGGAGGGGAAAGATGGGGTGTTTGCGGCACGGGAAGGAAAATGCTCCGAGTGTAGTTGTGCTGTTCACTCAGTCCTGCGAGAAGTGGGCAGGCATGGCTCTGCACCGCTGGTTTTGGGATGAGCAGCTCCTGCGTGAGAAGGTGCAGGTCTGGTGCTGATGGTCGGGAGAGGAGCTTTTGTCTGAATCGAGGACTCGTACGCCTCAGTGGAGACAGTCTGCAGGTGCACCCCCATAGTTCCCCCTGTACAAACAGGACAGCGGGAACACGTTTTTGTGTTGCTGGTGCACACATAGAGCACATGAATGGGTGCACAGCCCTCCCTGCATTTGGTAACCGCAGCAGCAGCATTGCAGGAGGCTGACAGGAGTAGGAACAAAGCAGAGGGCTGTGGCTGTAGGTGGTGTGTTTGGAGAGAGGTGCCAGTTGGACATCTCTTTCCAGGACATTTGGGATCTCCTGCTATAAATGGCAGTGCTGCGTCCCTTCTGCAGCCTAGGGCAGACACAGATATGTGTTATCTCAGGCTTTGGTGCTAGTGGAGAATTCCTGTTGATGCGTTCGAGTGCTTAACTCCCTCTTGATGCTCTAAAATATCAGTCAAGAGTTTTGCACAAAAGAGCAGCACGTCCCAGCGTGTGTTCAACGCTCCTAGAAGTGACAGATACGCCAGTGAAGACCAACAAACTGATGGGCCTGCAGGCAGCCGCTCCCTTCTCCTGCGCACGGGCTGGACCCGTGTTTGTTTGCACATGGAGTCTGCCGAGGCTCCCATGTTGCTGCTCCTTCCTGCAGAGCAAACTGTAAAAAACAAAAGCGGAGCCCCTGACATCATCCTGCTGCGGCAGCGGGGCGATGTGTTTTCTTGAGGGCTCTTTCCCCTCGTGAAATATGTAAGTACGTGGTGTTATTTCCAAGAGGAACAGGCTGGAGACATGCCTTGGAATAAGCAGCGGGTCTGCGCGCTGTCATTCTAATTTTGCGTTAGTGACAATACAAAACTCAGCTCTGCCCCTCAAGAACAGAGCAGAGGCTTCTCCAAAAAGAGGAGGGGGGAAAAAAAAGCAAAACCCCTTCCGTTTTGCCTAGCAACAGAGCAGTATCTCGTTTCTGCAAACCAGATTCTTCAAGTGCCGTTGGTTTTCTGCCACGCTGGCTTTTCCGTTGGGCTTTTTTATGGGGCGCGGGGCAGCCCAGACACCGATTGTGGGGCTGCTTTGGTACCACCAGCCCCGCTGCACAGTCAGTCTGCAACCACGGTGTCTGGCGTCGCTGAGCTGATTTCTGTGTTCAAACAGCCTCCCGAGCAGCAAGTCGCATGTATGAGGAGGCTGATGGTTCGAGTGGGTTGCATATGGCCCAGGAGAGGCGAGTAGAATAGGAAACATATGTTTGGCACCCACAGGTACCGCCGAATCAAGCGAGTGTGAATTGCTAAAGCGTAGTTTACATAATATGGTCAATAATACGCAGCAGATGGAGTCTGAATGTATCGCTTAAATCACGAAATGTCTGAATGCTGAGAGGGATTGCACAACAGCAAACTTCACTGTGAGGGTAGGTTGAGAAATGCCTTTCTGTTTACGAGAGCGGGTGTGGAAGGAGAACGCTGGACGTGAAGGGTTTGCTGCTGTGGGCTGCAGTGATGGCTGAGGACTTGCATTGAATGGTTCACGTTGGGAAACCGATGTGAAGAAATGGTCCAGTTGGGCGGTGTGCGCGACCCGGTCTGCACGGTTCCCTCACGCTGCCTCTGGACTTGATTTGTTCAGGGGTTTTTAACGACAAAAGCGGGGGTGTTGATAAAACTGCCATAAGGTTTTGGCAGAGCGGTCCTGGAGCAGCGGAGGTGCCTCTGGGACACAGCATCTTGTCTTGGCTGCCTGCTCCGCTGGTGATTGCGGGAAGGCCCAGAGACGAGGGATAACGCAGTGCAAGAGCCACCGGGGAGCGGTCTGGGGTCCACAAGGGGTGTAACTGGGAGACTTGGTGTGTGCAGCTCGCTGCTAACGTCTCAGAGATGGAAGTTGGCACATGGAGAGTCTTTGCTTGGATCCTTTGTTGTTATAGACTTTGCCAAAATCTAGTTTGGCTATTTTCATTTTGTGCAAGTGTGAAAAATGTTATCTGTTTAAGTTGCTTCTTTGCACTTCTATGAATAAAAAATGGCTTTAATTAAATTAAGAAAGAGCTTTGACAAGTGATTTGTCTATAATATGTACTTATGGTTTGTGGCATTTGAAAGAATAAATAACCAAGATGTTGAGGCTTAAACATTGGCTGCTGCACATGTTCTGTCAGCTCCTTCCTTGCGAGAGAAGTGTCTGAGTGTGGCTTTGGGTCCGGATCTGCAGCTCTGCACGCCCGGCTCTTGGCACCTCTGGGGGGAGGGGAGGTGCTGGCACCGATGCGGTGTGGGCAGGGAGCTGAGCTGGGGCCGGCCCGGGGAGCTCTGCGCAAGGGAAACGGGCTTTTCCTGGGCAGGAAAGGCAGGGCTTGGGTTTTGGCTCCACAGATGTGTGGGAGAGCAGAAACGCGTTGAATTCATGTACAGATACAACCACAAGAGCTGCAGCGGGGCAGGAAGAGCTGAGGTTTGGACAGACCCTGCTCTGGTCCCGGCATCACTGCAGCTGCAGGGAGGAGAGAGCTGGGTTGGGTAAATCATTAGAAAAGAGGTGAGCTGGTAATGGTACCGGCTCAAAAAGGAGAGCTTTTGGAGCAAAGCGCTCCCCAGGATTATTCACAGTGATGTGATTTTGGCTTCGCCTTCTTTAGCGTTGGAGATGACTCAAAAATGGAAATAGAAGCTTGGGAAAAAAATCCTCCACCAGCAAATCTTGTTTTGAAATGTTCAGAGTGCACCTTAATTTGATTTTGAGTTTTCTATAAATTGTTTACCCTTCTGACCTGCCAAATTTTATGCACAAGATGTTACTGAAATGAAACATAAGTTTTGTCAAAATCCCTATCAGCCCAGTTTTTTTCCTTTTCCTCCCCTCAGTAAAAGAAACAGCAAAAGCTTTGGCTTTAAAAAAATAAATGGGTTCCCCAGCGCGGAGCTGTACCATGAAAGCTGCTCACGTAACCGTGGCAGTGCGCAGAGCTCTGGAGTAGCACGTGCTGACCAGCATCCGTGTGCACAGAAAAGGGTTTTGGTGCAACACGCACAGGTTTGTGCCACTGCTCCCTTGTCTGGGGAGCTGAAAGCAGCTCCCTTGGTGGAGAAGGAAAGGAGGAGACGAGTGATATTCCTAGCTTGTACCAGAGTAGATAACGCACGACAGCAAACTGCTGCTCACAGTCCCTGTTGGCACCCTCTGGAGCCCAGCCTCAGCACCATGAAACGGGCCGGGCTGTGCTGTGCTGGGCAGCGGGGCCGTGTCCGTGGGCTCAGCAGAGCGGGAGGTGAGGGCTGGGCAGGGGATGTGCTCTGTGCTGGTGCTGAGCCCTGCGCAGAGCGCGCTGCGCTTTGTGCTGCGGTGTCTGGAGCCGTACGACCCACCCTCGTATCGATCCCTGGCTCTTCTCGCTGACTCTTTGACACCTACCACCTCCCTGCCAGCCTGGTGTGGCTGATCAAGCTGTTCAAACAACTGGAAGACATCAGAAGTTAAACACTCATTATTTTAATTTGATGCTAATCATGTGTTAATGAGACTAATCCTTGCAATGATTCAGGTAATTTGCTTAATGGCTGCCCAGAGTACAGATTACAGCAATCAGTCATGTCTGATAAGATGTCTGTTGTGGAGGAGGCTGTCAGGTGAACGAGGTGGGAAAAGACGAAGGAGTAAGGTCTGATCTCCTGCTCTTGAGGAGGGAGGGCAGAGAAGCCCGCTGCACAACCTGGTGTGGCACAGCGAGGGGTTTGCTCTGGCAGCCAGGGAACAGCGGCTCCCGTGGTGCTTGGGGACGGCTGTGGGGCTCTGACCCTCTCCTGCCTTGAGAGGGAGGTGGGCGAGGGCTTACGCTGGTGTCTGATGTGGACTCTGGTTCTGGAGGTGCCCTGGCTCACGGCAGAGTCTGCAGGTACAGAAGCCATCTGAAACTGCTATAATAGATACCTCTACTATATACCTGGTGTGAATGGCATAGCGCCGCTGGGGTGGGTGGAATCCCTCTGGTTTATGTGAGGGTGCCACCATGGACCAGTCTGAGAGCCTTTGTGCTTGTGCTGTGCCCTCCTGGTTCCTCAGTGGTCGTGCACTGGAGCGGTGTCACCAACAACAGCCGTAGGGCTGCCGGGGTCAGTCACCGGGTTGTGCTGGGCGGCTGGAGATGGTGCTGGTGTGAGTGGGCTGTGCAGTCCAAAAAGAGCCATGAAAACCAGGGCCGTGTTCTGCAGCTGCACCCGCTGTGTTACACCTGGAGTAATTCCTGATGGGATGTGGTGTGGGAACTTGTTCTGGGTGTATTTATATGTGTTTATCTCTGCGTGCTATCACGGTGCTGCTCCTCCTCTTGTCTGTCTTTCAGTTGTGTGCTCTTCAGAGTAACAACAACCCCAGTTAAGTGTTTAGTTCGTAGTGAATGCTGCACTGAGTGTATGTCAAGTGTTGATAAAATAGCTGTGCAGAGCTGATAGGAGACTGAGCGTGAAATCCAGCAGTGCTCACAAGGGAGAAAGATAGGTTTATGCACTTCAGCCACCACCACTCACGTGCTATTTCGGTGTAGGTTTTGGGTACTGCTTATGAGGAGTCACAGGAGGGAGCACTTCAGAATTTAAAAGCCCATGTTAATTTTGTTACTGTTATTGCTTGTTTCAGAAGAACACCAAGAATCCAAGAAGCTCCTCCAAGGGGCGGTTGTGGAGCACTGGGCAGAGCACTGGACCTCCCAGCAGGGGATCTGCACGGCGTTTGTGGCTGCTCTGAGGTGAGTCCCTCGGCTGTGGGTTCACTCGGGTTCCTTTCCAGCTCCTGGAGACGTTCTTCTGTAGTTGTACAGCTTTTCACTTCAGTATCTGGGTTTAAACATTAAACTGTGAAGGCAAAACATCAGCAAATGCTTCTCTCTGCTGAAACTGTAAAATAAAACCCACCCACAACACATTCCTGTTTCTCTGGACAAGCTGGGCAGAAGAGGTAAGGAGGTAAGTGTTACCCTCTTTTACAGATGTGAAATGAGACATGGGGGGTTTTGGTCACAGAGGGCAGCTTGGGAATGAATCTCAGTCCTGTACCGTAATCACAAGGCTGTGTCGTGACTGTTGTCTTCGTGGTGTGCTGCTTACCCCGGAGATGCGTGTGGCTGCTGCAGCAATGAGATGAGAGATCCCTCTCTGGAGCTGCTCGTGCCCACGCTGTCTTGCAGCAGATCCTCGTGGGCTGGAGCGAGGTTCCTCTGTGGCATTCAACAGGAGCGCTCATGCGGCGTTGGCAAAGCTTAAGCACGAACTGCTGGGGAGGAGAAGAGGAGAAACAGTTGGGGTCAGCGCCAGGGGTGTCACACCACCAAAATACCGTCCTGGAGGCAGGGCCAGCGCTGTCTGAACAGCCGTGGTGAGGCACCTGGGGACGGTCACCACAGGGGCTGCCAGCAGCCCGTAGAGGAAAGCCACTAATTGTGTTCCTGTCTGCAAGTTCAGGGATTGGGAAACATCTCGGGTTTTCTTGGTGCCGTGTGACAGAAGTTAGTGTCTGTGCCGTGAGATTTCGATTCCACCGTTTGCGGTGAAATATGCTTGGATTTAATCAATTTGCATCTCCGCTTAAGGCCCGAATCGTTAAAGGCTTTAGGGGGATGACATTGTCCTAAAGCACTTTTTTTAATGATTTAGAGTAAACAGATGGTTTTCTTTTTTCCCATTAGAACCTTTCGGCTTTTCTAGTTACACAGAGATAATAATTACATCTCTCACTTTGATTAAAATGCACAGTATTAACGTCTTCTCTGTGCGGTTTGCGCTGCGTTATTTCTCTGTGGGTTTATTAAGCCCTGTGCAGTTAGCGTCATGAACGGTGAGCGCTGCTCCCCCAGTCTCTGGGTATCAGCTGTTGTCATCCTGACGGTGTGAGCAGCCCTGCTGCGTGGCTGGGGGGTTTAAGGGGGTGCTGGCCTTGCTTCAGGGAGCGTTTTTCCTGTACAGTGTCTGTTAGATGATATGAGTCCCAGTATTAGACAATATACAACAAAAGCTGTTGGATTTTGCTATGTTCTTGACGAGTGGCTCTGAAAACTGCATTGAAATTTGGGGAAAACACCAGTGCGTCCTATCCAGGCTACTGGGAAAACGAAGGGTCAGTTCAAGGGAAGTCACTTCAGAGGCACTGATTGCAGCCCCGATGACAAAATGTTGAGTCCATAGGATTTGGGACTGGATCAAAGCAGGGTCTTGCTGCAGCCCTGTTTTTTAAAGTAGTATTTTTTAAGTGATTACTGAACGACAATGTGAATCCCGTGTCAGGGAGTGGCTCGAGCTGAAGGTTGGCAATGCTTCTTCACAGGTAGGATGGTCTGGTTTGGAAATGCTGTCCAGGAACGTCAGCACAGAAGCCCCAAAAGCCCGTATGGTTTATTTACAGTAGCGATAGAGCGAGAGGTAGTCCTGGCTTGTGTTTTATGTGTGCAGCTGGTGAGTTTTATACGGTGGTCACTCCATGATCACTTGACTCGTCCTTGTTCCAATTATTTGTGAGCACTTGAGGTTTATCAGTTGCTTTACCAAGCTGTAAGTTACCTATTTTGAGAGCATGATTTGTTTATATGTTTTAACAGCATGATTTGTTTCATGTTTGTAATTGATTTTGAGCTTTGAGGCTACAATTGCCTGACAAATGATTGTGGAGAGAGCTATTACCCTGCAAATCGCTGCTAAAGACGGGCAGTACGCTGGGACTCGGTCTCTTTTATTGCTGAGCTGGTTTCAGCAGCCTTGCCTGGGATTTAGGGAGCGTATTGACAGGAGGAGCGAGGGGTGCTGATGGGGAGAAAATGCCATGGGGAAACGGGGAAACACGAGTTGTTGATTTAATGGGAAGGTTGGGCAGCAAATCTGAGCCCTGAGCAGGAGATGGTTCATTACGGGACACTAACTCAGTTCAGCGCCTTGCTGCGGGGTGCTGTGAGGGACAAAATGGTTTGCCATTGCCCTCCAAACTCAGGTGAAGGGTGCTGCTGCGCTGCTGATGGTTTTCCTTCCTCAAAGGTGTTTGGAAAATAAGTTACAGAGAGTTTGCTGTGAAAGGCTCAGGTCTGTGCTTCACTGAGGTTTCAAGCTGGGTGTGAGAGTGTGCTGGCAATGAGCACAGCTAAAGGGAAACACGAATGAACACAGGAACAGAGGAGTACACGTGGCAGGAAGGAGTCTGCGAATTACGCTGGGAACTCTTGGTCCCAGTAAATCAGAGTTACTTCAGAATAGCGGATGAGCTGCCCTTCGTGAAAACTCTTCCTTACACTTATTCCTAGGTGGTTGAACATCCTCAAACACACTCAAACTCCAGGAGCAGGAAGTGGCCACTTCTGCCATTAAAAACAAATGTTATCTCTGTGCTTTTGTCTTCTCCACGGGCTGCATTTGGAAAGCAAACTGTCAGGCAAAGCAAACAACCAAGAAGTCGCTTTGCCTGAAATGACTGAAGGTTTCTTGCTCTGTTAACACAAGGTTTCCCTTTTTGAAAAGAACGCAATCCAGCCCAACAAGCCAAAGGAAACATAGAAAATTTCAGCTTCAAGCATTTGTTGGACATACCCAGGAACGTGCAATGTCTCGGTGAAACTACACGAGGCCAAAGCCATTTTTAAAGCGAGTGCTTCTATGGTGAGGTTGGGTTGAGGGAGGCTCGGTTACCAGCGGTTTTCAATGGAACTTGTGAATAGGGGAAAGATGGCAAAATCCAGTTTAAAGTTGTTCGAGCATTTAAACATGACAGTGGTTTTTATTTAAAAACACAGAAGTTTCTAGGTAGAACTTGGATGGGCAGCTTTACTTCACATGGCCTTTTTATTTCAGGTTTGCACAGTAGGTGGTGTTTTAGAATGAACACGGACGTTGTTAAAAATGCGTGTCTGGAGATACAAGTGAGTGTCTGTGATAACAGTCTGGTTAAGGTAGGAGGCTTGATTAGAAGACTTCATGGGTTGTGTTTGGTTGTTCCCATTCTCAGCAGTGCTGGTTGAGGATGTGGTGTGTGCTGTCTCTGTGTGTTGTGTTGCTGCTCCTTCTCAGTTAAGGCCCTTTTAGCAGTAGAACTTCTGTTTAAAAGCCCTTCAGTTTGTTGTTAAAAGCTGTTACAGGAAATAATTCACTCATCTCTGTACGTGGGCAGTGCGTGGTGGTGCTCAGCTTTCCTGGCCATTGACAAAGAGACATTGCCAAGAGAAATTCTCCAAACTCTTCGGGAGGGACTTGTTGAAAAGGGGTTACGGGGCAGTAGCGTTGCCGTGCTGATGTGCGTGGAGCTGCGTGTGGTGCTGCTCAGGAGCCCTGGGATGAGCGGTCAGGGGAACCGGCCTCTTGGGGAACATCTGGGGAACATCTGGGACATGGTCCAGATGAGGAAGAAGCGAGAGGATTGGTGGGAAATTGGACTAGAGAGCAGATCCCCTGTGTCCTCCGAAAATGGAAAAGTTCACCACTTCTGTTTCGTCCAGAAGTACCCGAATTCGCTGGGATCGTTTCTAAAGGCTGGTGGAAGTGCACGGAAATAGAAATTGCAAAAATGTTTCAGTTTGTCCTCTACTTCTAACCAGTTTTCCCCTAATTTGTGTTTGGAAAAGCATACATTTGGAACGTTTTTAAAATGTTAGACTATTATCCCTCTAATTCCCTGTCCATCTGTAGGATAAACGTTTAGACTGTGTGTAAACTAGACCGAGTCTATATCATACATAATGTATGACTGTATATGATAATGTGCCATGAATGTCAAATTCTATTTTATTAAATATAAGCTGCTCTTCCATCTGCGCGTTGGAGACCCCATATATTGTTTGCCAAAAAAAAAGGAGCACGATTTCCCGGCGTCACACAATCTCACGTGGAACGACGTGCAGTCGCTGTGCTCCTTCTCTCCCTCGCGTCGCTACAGCCCCTTGGTTCTCGTTGCCCGTCGGTGGTTTCCCCTTGCTGCGCAGGAGCAGCAGCGCAGGCTCAGCCCAGCCTGGCTGCCAAAAATGCGGGTGCCCGGGTCCTCGGCTGCTCTGCTCCGGCTGCAGAGCTCCCCCAGCAAAGCCCCGTCCTCCTCCCAGCCTCTCCCAGCACCGCGGTGCTGACAAGGCCTTCAAATGAGCAAGGAGACAAATGTTTGCCGGAGCTCTTTCAGCCTTGGCAGCTGAGCTGCTGGGACCCTTAGTTGGCACCTATGTCTGGTTCCAAAAAAGCCAACCTTGTCAGGGCTGCCTGGTTTTTTTTCCTTCCCCCCGTGATTTCGCGTCGTGTGTGCGCCTGTGATACCCCGCAGCAGAGATTGACGGGAACCAGAAGCCGGGTTCATCGGAGCCGTGGATTTCTGATCCGGGATTGCAGTGACTGCTCTGTGCCAACACAGACCTAGACCGTCCAGATAGACTGAACAGGAGGAAAACGCAATGCCAAAAAGAAAGAAGCTGAAACCTAATTAATCAGAAACAAATAAGTCATCTTAATGGCAGCACAGAAGTAGTACGAATTTAATTTGAGAGTACCCTATGTTCCGTAAGGATGACATTGTGCAGTAATTCCACTGCCAGTTACTGCCGTCAGAACTGCTGAATAGCGAGAACCGGGTGATTTACTGCCTCCAACGGTCTGTATTTTGCACACTTAAACTTCCCTGGTCCTGCAAGTTCCAATTCTGCTTATGACTCTCCCCTCCTCCCCTGGGCTGTGTTCGCATCCTTGCCGTGGTTGGTTTTGTTTCTCGTGGTGGCAGAGTACCTGAGCCTCCCAGATCTCATGTGGCTGGTGTTGGGGTTGGCAGGAGCCAGCAGAACGGCTGCTGGAGCTGTGTTGCATTCGATACATTAAGTAGTTGTCTGATAATTGGAGGTGAGGGAGCGAGGGCTTCCTATCCTGGGGTCTGTAGGACTTTGACAAAGAGACTCAGTCCCAGGAGCAGCGGTGCAGTGTGAAGACCGCGGCCAGGGCTGTGCTGGTTCCCTGCTCTGTGTGTGAGTGAGCAGAAGTGCCTGCCCTCACAGTCCATCGACTCATTCGGTGTAACACCAGCAGCAGAGTTAGATGTTGCAGACCTTAAATTGCTTTGTGTCTAGAAGTAAGGGAGGGAAAATCAGTGCCCGGGAGCTCAGCCCCACAGCGGGCTGAGAAGGAGCGGAGCATGGTGAAGGAGTGGCGCAGCTGCGGGTTTGGGTCAGTGGGGTTCAGTTGCTTGGTGTGAGGAGGAGAGCCAGGCTGAGACATGGTCACAGCGCTCCTTGGCTGCTCCCTCTGGCTTTGCTGCCAGCCCGTAGAGCGGTGCAGGGAAAGGGAGTGCGCCCGTCTGCAAGGCTCAGCACAGTCCCTACTGGGAGTAACCGTGCTGGTGACTCCCAGGTGTCCAGTTAATGGAAACACATGAGCTCCTTCACCATCTCATGGCTCTCGTGTTCGGGTTATCCTGGGTGATTCCGACAGCGTGTCCCGTCACTTGAGGCACGTCCTCATTGTGTGGGGACCAGCAGACAGCCGGGGTTGGTGCTTGCTGGAAAAGTGCCTACCTGAAATAGGGTAGGAGGGGTCGGGGAGCACCGTCACGGTGCTGGGAGCCCCCGGGATGGAGGTCGTGAGAGAAGGGAGATCTCTGTCCTGATTCGGGGTCTGTAGTGCTGACCTTCTTTGGGTGTAATTTGGCATTCGGTTTGCTACAACTATTAGACCCTACAGATTATGAAACCCAAACCCTTAAGAGCAAATGTTGGATGAGAGAGAAAAATCATTTCAGTTTCCTTGGTTACAGAAGAAGATGAATAAATTATCAAAAAAAAAAAATATCTCAGTATGTTCTGAGTGGTCATTTCTGACAACTGGTCCTGCAGGCGTTCACACTGCAAGAGCTCATGGTACCTGGAAGTGGCCCTTATCAGCTGTGCGAAGGCAGAACCCCCCATAACAGGCATCCAGCCCCACACCAGGGTCAGTGATGGGTCTGGGGCTGCGGTGGAGCTGCGTGGCGGCTGCTCACGGACCCCTGCTGCTGCTTTGGGGAAGGGAACAGGGGCTGTGGGCTCTCGTGTCACACCTCTGCTCCGTGTCAAGCGAGCCCCCTGCTTGTGACAGCCTCGGATTTAAATGAGTCGAGGCCTGCAGCCTTATTTAGAAATGTGTGCGGTCTAATTTCCTACTGACTGGGCTTGCAAAGCCTAAGTGTGACTTTGGGTATTTCCATATGGAGCTATTTTACCAGTGTGAGGTGTGAATTTGAAGTTCCTCCTCTCTGGAAACATGATTACGTGGACTACTGTATTTTCACGTACAAATATTTTCATCCCAGTCTAGTTGATGTCATTTTGGAAATTGAACTAAAAGAGCAAGCTATTCTTAGTGTAGGA
This sequence comes from Mesitornis unicolor, assembly GCF_000695765.1. Classification (NCBI taxonomy): domain Eukaryota; kingdom Metazoa; phylum Chordata; class Aves; order Mesitornithiformes; family Mesitornithidae; genus Mesitornis; species Mesitornis unicolor. Next base: position 90,231 of record NW_010183326.1, read on the forward strand.
AAAGTAGATCCTTCTGGATAGCTGTGCCATTGTCGTTATGTGTGTTTCTTGTGTGAATGTATCACCAATGCTCATCTAATCCAGCAAGACCATGGGTGTGGAGGTACCCAATTTGCTTTTGCCATGGGTTTTGGGAATCAGCTGCCCTTGTCTTCTCATACCCCAACTCCTGTTGCCATTCGGGAGTGTTTGATGTTACCTAAGACTGCTTTCCTTCAAGCTGCTGCAGTAAGGTGTTTGCCAAGCCTGATCAGACAAACAGCAGCAGCAAAGGCTATGAGGTGGAGTTTACTTTTAATTATAATCAGGTTGGTGAATGAGGGGCCATGGCTGTAAGTGAGAATGGAGTTGGATAGGCTCGTTCCCAGGAAAAGGCAGCTCTTTGCTGCGACACCACGGTCAAACCAGGGATGCTCTTGTGTAGCAGTGGCCGTGGGGGTCTTCTTGCTAAGCAAGACATTGCCAGGGCAATAGACAGCGTGGTCAGGAGCTGCTGTCACAGAGCTGGGGAGCTTTTGGGCGCTTCTGGGAGCCGAGCAGAGGAGGCAAGGTACGCATGGGCAGCGCACAGCTGTGAGTGAAGCCCCAGGGTGGTGTGTGTTCACAGCGCTCCCATCAGCAGTTGGGCGGCTGCAGCACGCAGGCAAACGTTGCTGCTGGGCTGGTTCCTTCACACAGGGGCTGGGAGGATCACTCTGAGAATTTGTGCCGTTTCCAATTCTCAGCCGTGGAAAGTTGAGGCAGTTTGGAGGAGTTTTTTCTCGTTTCTGGCACTCACAAGTTCAGCACGCGTTTGTGCATTCCAAGCAGTCCTGCCCAGATCTGCCACCTGTTCCCTAATTCTGGGTATAGGCAGGGTATAGTTCTTTTCCATATGGGCAGCGTAATTCCATTAAGTAGCAATCCAGCACTCTTTTTTTAACATTAAACCTCGAGAGTTAATCATCCATCTGTGTGTAATCATTGATTCCATTAAGCCTTATGGCCTTGTCAGATTATCAAACATTTTAAACGGCACTTTTTTCTTTTCCCCTTACTTGACAGCAAAAGCATTTGTTAGGGTGCGTGATGAGAGCGAAGTTTTCGAGACACGTTCCGGTCTCGTATAGACATTTACGTTTCCCAAACCTCCTCCCCGCTCCGAAAGACAAAGCTTGCCCACACAGCGTACGACACACGCGACACCGAGGCATTGGGGAATTTCTTGACAGGCGGTGCTGGAGTTGATGTTAACAACAACGGCAACCCCCACAAAAATCCCCTGACCACCCCCCGCACCTCTTCCTTTCCAGAGATTCAGAAATTTCAGGCAAGTTTGAGGGAATTACGGTAATTTGGTTGAAGAAAGAACAGGCTCAGACCTCCAGACTGGTTGATGCGGCAAACCTTTCTTCTTGTGAAGACAAGGGAAACCTGCTGCTGAGACGGGCATGAGAAGCTTTCCATGTGAAACAGCACCAGGAAAGCTGTTTACCCCAGGCAGAGTTAGGAAAAGGCTGGAAGGGTTTCACTGAAATGAACCGGTTCTCCAGACTTGCATGAGCTGATGGTTACAGCCTTCTCTTTGTCCAGGGATCCCTGGAACCGGAGCGCAGTGGTGGTGTCTGGTTGATGAAGAGGGGAGATCACTGCAGAAGGGCCCTGAGAGGGAGCGGCAGCGGCTGTTGCTGGTAGCAGGGGATGGCTGTTTTGGCAGGAGCTGGAACTTTCCTTCTCCTTCCTCACAAAGTAATTGTACTTGGTTTTACCATTAATGTGAGGGTCACGGTAAGCGCTACCTGGGGAAGGAGCAGCGATCTTCAGGGTGAGCAGGGGTGCACCCCGCTCAGCCCTTGCATGGGTGGAAGCCTGTGCTGCCAGGGTTGTTTGCAATATCATCCCAATGCAGACTACCTCAAAACTCAGACAAAAGCAGGCTACAAGACCCTGAACAAAGCTGGAGCAGTTTGGAGCAGAGCTGACCGGGTCTGGTGTTTGTGATTTACCCTGCCGGCAATGGAGGAGCTCATGATGTGTTTCCACTGAGTTAGAAGTTCAACTGTACGATCGTTTAACCTGAAACTCAAGGAAATTGTAGACTAGAAATGTACGTGGCTTTTGGCACAGCCATCAGGAAATGCCCCTGAGGAATACGCACACCTCCAAGTGCTTGCATTGCGTACAGGTACAGCTGAGTGAGGCTAAAATGCCTTTTCCTCCTGGCCTGGACGAGATTTGCTTATGTCAGATAATTTATCATGGGAAAAGCGTCTATTTCAGCTTGATTTTTGGTGACGCTGTTTGCTCAATGTCTTTTTTGGTGAAGAAACCCTCCAAGATATTAAGCTTATTTGGGGGGTGAGGAGAAAAAGTGACCAGGAAAGTGATCGGGTTTTTATTTGGAAAGATCTCCTGAATTTCCAACTCTATTAAGATTTAGTTCTGGCGAAGAATCAAAATACCACATTTTATTGCAACCACTGTGATTACCACTGAACCTGATTTTAAAAAAAACAAGCAGGGCAGTGGGGCTTGTTTCTTATTTCCTTGTTAATTACACTATTTTTTTTCCCTGAAAAATATTAGAGTGATAATTAGGCCACACATCATGTGTGGTTGGATAAATACTATTTACATGTTGAGAAAGGGGGCAGAAGAATTGTCTCTAATGAAAGGAACCGGTGCCAAATAGTGGAGAGATTTGTGTTTGTCTCACAGAAATGAAATTCATTCACCTCAGCTGAACTGGGAAACGTGAAAACGCGCTCCTACGAGCACGGGTGCGTTCTGCATCTGAAAAGAAGATCGATGGGATTATTTAATTGGCAAATACGCTATTAAATCTATTCTGTGAAACGCAAAGCCTGTTCCAACAGCAGTATCTTCACTGATCCTTGAATAGTGGTGTTAGGTGTCTGTGTTCGGTGTGGAGATGAAGTGTGCTGGGTTGGGGACAGCCAGGTTTGGGCAGATGGTCCCCGTGGTGCGTTAAGGCTTCAGTTAATTAACAAAAAACGGTGAGGAAGTCAGGGCTGCATTTCATCTGCTGGGCAACACGCGAGGTGGTGGCATCGCCTGGACCTGGAGCATTTGCTGCGTTTCAAGCCTTAGGATTTCGTCTAAAACGTCCCTCTGATAACTTCTCTAGGCAATATTTCAGCAAAATATGGTTTATTTAATTGGCCATAGATGGGATTTTGAAGTCCATGGAGCACACGAGGACAGGCAGTGCCAGTCAGCTGTACGTAGCAGTTCTTGCTGTGAGTTTTTAGTAGAAAGAAGAGGAATAGATGGGACACCACCATGCCTTCAGAAAGCTACGTCCACTGGCTCCCAGTGGCAGATTTCCATTTGGCATCAGTGAGATCCAACTGGTGGTATCAAACTTGTGAATTAAAGCCGTGAGAGGTTGAGGAGCTGTTGCTCAGTAAAAGTACTGTGAGATGCTTGGAAAGGGTTTGTAGTGCATTTTCGCTTGCTGGAAGTCACGCTAGTCATGCATTAGATGGTGTGGATATAATGAAAATAATTCTGCTGGGCTGCCAGTTTGCACCGTGCACAAAACCTCAAAAGTCCAGCAGTAAAAGGTTGTTTAACCTCAAACCTGCCCCAGTCTCCTCACTTAGGTCCTCAAGCTGCTGTTTCCTCCTGCTGGCTTGTACAAGGGAAGGCCCGCCGAGTCTTGTTTTAAGCAATTAGAAAAGTTGCCTTTCTCCAATCAAAGAGCGGCATTAGTGAAATGAATGGGAGTAATTAAATCTAATTTAGTTATGTAAATGAGTTTAATTAAAAGAAATCTACCCTTTAATAACTTCAGGGGGAGATGCGGCTCCTGACGGAGGTTGCGGTTTGGTTAAGCTAACAAGACGCAATAGCTGAACTGATGATGCTGCGGCCGCCTGGGTAAACAGTGCCCGGCGCGGGGCCAGGCTGGGCACCCGCGGCCATCGCCAGGGACGGGAGCTGCTCCGTCCCGGGCTCCCGGGTCCCACCTGCTCACATCTGGTGCACTCAGGAGTTTGGGAGGAGAGAAACCAAATGAGTGACTTCTGGTAAGCTGTTAGTGCTCAGGTATTGGCAGTTGGTAGTAATAATTGCCATTAGTTTGGTAGGTGTGAGGATGGGCAGCTTGGTGGGTGGTTAGGAGAACAGTAGAGAAGCTGACAGGAGGGAAGTGGGTTGGGCAGAGGCTTTCTACCACTGTCTGTCCCCTGAAGTCGGTGTTTCTGGCTGTATCAGTCAAGCGTTGGCCTTCATTACTTTTGGCACATTAAAAATAATTATATTTTCTGCATTATCCGTGAGGTGTAGCACAGGACTCACCCAAGGATAATGATGGAGATTTCTTCCTCTCTGGATACAAGGCAAGCTGGCAGAGAGCTGAGGGACGTTGTGCTCTCCACGTAGAGAATGGCCAAGGTGCATCAGAGCTTTGGGAAGGGCTGTGGCCGGTGAATGCAGGGCTCTGTGTGCCATGAAGGCTGCCTGGGGTCTGGCTGCTCCCCTCTCCCATCAGGGGCTCCCCAAGGACTAAGGGGCACTTGTGAGTGGTGCAACGTCCCCCCAGAGGAGGATGGTGAGGAGCAGCAGAGCTGGTGGAGGCAGGACGAGGGACAGTTGACGTGGGACACAGCAGAGCTGCTGGAGCTGTGCGTCCTCCTTGGCTGGCTGGGAGCGAGCAGCAGGGGACACGCTAGGCTGTAAACAAGTGATTCTGGTGAGTCATGACTCCAGGCCCATAAACACTGCGGTGTGTTTGCAGCAATGGTAATTAAAAGCCCAGAGGCAAGGGAGAAAACAAACAAATTGAAACAACTGCTGAGCTGAGCTGAGCAAGGGCAGGGCCAGAGGAGCACCATGGCAGCCAGCTCCATAGACGTGTTGTGGTGATGGAGAGCTGCCCTACAGAGCCTTACTTGAGCCGGTCAGACTGGCACCAGTTGGGTGCTGGGGCAGGGAGCTCCCTGAGGAGCTCGGTGCGTGCTGGGGTACGCAACAGGCACTTTCGCTTGACAACATTTGTAGGTACCCAGAGGTCTTGTCTTTGGAAGGGTTTCAGATAGCTGGGCTGGGATTGTCGAGATAATCTGCTTTTATATCCTTGCACCATCTGCAGCGAACAGAACTGGCTCTGCCAGAGCACACCACTGCTCCAGGTCTGTGTCCCTTCAGGGTGCTGGCAGGAGTGCGCTGGGGTGCCCTCCAAGCAGCCTACCAGGTTAACAAAAGACAAAATCACACGCGGTGCCACCTCTGTTTGCATACATGGAAACCTCTCAGGCTCTAGAGGGTTTTAGATTTGTGCGTTGATTTTTCTGACTTAAGCTAAACCAATCGGGACGTAATTAAGCCATTAGTTTCAGTTGCTATCTGCCTCTTCAGAAACCCAGGCTAAGTGATGATGTTCTTGTCAATTTATACAGAAGAACACTCATCTTCTGCTCAGTGCTGGCAATTTAGCGTGGTGCTGTGTGCTGCGCGCAGGGATTTTCTGTGCGGGTCAGGTTGTGACCACGGGAATGCAGCCGTGCCCGGCAGAGACGGGGGGGCACAGCACTGCAGGATCATGAAAGGGGGCACGGAGAAGGCTGCAGATGTTTGGGACGGGTCGCTGGTCTCTGATGTGTTTATGGCCCAGTTGCTGCGTTGTCCCTTGCCTCGCAGGGACAGGAGCTGACGGGTGGAGGTGGCTGAAGGGATGCGTGGCCTGCAGGGTTTTGGGGAGGGCAGGCAGTGGTCGGTCTGCAGCGAGAGAGGTATCTGGATGGGTAATTCAGGTTGGTTGTGAATGAATGTTTCCTTGGACTTCTGTGCCTAATCTGAATTTCAGAAAATTAAATACATAGAGCTTCAAAGTGTGGTTTGGGTTGAGCAAGAGGGATGGGGGTTACTAATGGAGGTGCTCACAAAAAATCATGACCCGTTTTGGGTTCGTCCCTTCCTCCCCTTCCCCATGCCTTGATACAACGCGCTTTTCAGAAGTTGTTCTAGTAAATTAATTTCAGACAGCTTTGATAATGATGTCCTGCATTGGTTATTGGCTTGCATCAACTTTCCTGAAATTAAAACAATATATTTTCTCCGCAAATTTTTTGTTCCTTCAGGGTTTTTTTCCAAGATGGTTCATCACAGCAGTAAAAGCTGTCAGTGCTCCATTTGAATGTGCTCTGTTTTAGCAGCCTTAAAAGAAAAATGCAGCCAGCACATAAAGTTTCTTGTTAATTGTCGTTACTGGCAGAAAGTAAAATTAAAAGGAAAACGGAGAGAAAGTTATTGGAATTAGGAAGATGCTAGAAACCGTGACGCAAGCTGCTGGACTTGGCCAGATTACACCGTTTATATCCTGGTGTCTGTGCGACCCCTTTGGTTTTCTGTAAGGTGCTCCCTAGATGCGTAGGTGGCTTTTACCCAGTTTCTGGTCACCCATCACACACGGGAGTGCAATAACTCTGTGTTTGAGTCCCTGGGAAGCCACCTCTGTGGCTTAAGGGGCAACTCGGTGTCCTACGGACGCGGCCTCTGTGGCAGCAGAGGTTGGCAGACCTGTTGTAAAGACAAACTGACCTGCTGTGTCACTGCTGGAAGGGCTGGAAAAACACCACAGGTTCCACTGCTGCGGGTGGCTCCCACGTGCCCGGGCTCAGAGGAGGGCGCTGGTTTAGGCATAAGCGCGCGGGGCGACAGCTGCCGGGGCCGGCTCGGGGATGCTTTCAGGGATGCTTTCGGGGATGCTTTCAGGACGCGTGGGCAAAGGAACATCTTCAGGGACGCTCGGGTTTGCAAGGCAGCCGCCCCCAGAGGCCCTTGACGTAGCTGTGTGCTAAAGTGGGCGATGCATAATTGAGCGCTGCTATATTTGGATGTGTCGGGAGTACAAAACACGCATCTGTATGAAAGGGGTGTTTAGGTATTAATGTGCGTTTCCTTCACGCGCTCCCGATTCCATTAGTAGTGGAGGCATCGTGTACTATAATAGAAATGATTACCTTTAATTGCGCTTCTTTGTTTGGAAAATAGACATGTAATTAAAAATCTGACACGCTTTGGACTTTTTTTCTTCAACAATTTGCTTGTTGGCATCTCTTCAAGAGGATATTTGGGATATTCGCTTCCACCAGGCCATTACCGCTTCCTCCTCAAATACCTCACCGAGCCCAACTCCTGTCTCAGAAATGAGCCCATTTCCCATGCGTAGCCCTAAGTGGCTGCTTAGCAAATCCTGATGGTTGGGCCTGCTTTTCTAGAGGAAAAATTACTGTGGCTCTTAAAACGGTGCTTGTGTTGTGGGATACTTTTGGGTATTGATTTACTGGCAAATCAGACGCTTTTAAAAGGTTCCTAGAAAGAAAACACACGAAAACCACCCAGAATCAGCAGTGAGCAGATGGTTCACGAGTGCTGCTGTCACCGCAGCTCCCAGCCCTTGCTGGGTTTGCCCTCTGTGTCACTGCAGTGCCCCGAATGCTGTTTACCAGTGTACCAAAATGTGCAAAACCAGCATTTCTTGTGAAAATAACCATGTCATTGAAAACACAGTGTAACAGCGTCTTGGAAATGCTGTCTGTACTGCCTGAAAATGGGTGGGTGTAGCGGGGTTGCTTTTAACCTGTGAAGTCAACGTGTGGTGCCCCTGCAGCTGTCACAGCTCTCCTGGGAGACCCAAAGCGGGCATCCCCAAACACATCAGTGGAGACGGCTGCGTTACCTGTGCTAATGCTCGGGCTCCTCGTCCCTTTGGAGAAAGTGCTTAACCCACCAGTGCTTTAAGCAAGGAAGCGTGGCAGGGTTTGCCGGTTCCTGGTGTGTCCCTAAATCTCTCTGCACCCACAAGACACCAGGCAGTCGGTGCCGTGAGCAACACTGGCCCAGAATGGCCAGGAGTCCCAGTCCTGGAGGAACTGGCTGTTCTCAGCTCCGCAGCCTTGGCGCGGGTTCTTGGTTTCTGGCAAATATTGGTGAAAAATCTCTTGCTTTAGCAGGCAGCACATTTGTATGGAGTGTGACCACACTTGAGACTGAGTCGTACTTTGTAATCAGGACATGAAGAGTAAGTTGCAGTCTACTCATCTCAGCTAAACTGAGCACAGAAAACCCTTTTTGCTCTAAGAGATCATTCTGCGGTTTCAGCCAAGGAGCTCCTCGGTGCCGTGGATCTTAACCTGGAAGAGCACGTGGGGTATTTGGTTGGACTCGGTTCTCTCAGGGGTCTTTTCCAACCTCATTGATTCTGTGACTGTAAGTGAGTGAATGCCTCTTCTTGCTGAAGAAGGCAGTATGACAAGATGCCATTGCCCAGAAACCCGAGGAAGATGGTTAACCTCGTTAAGGGCGCCATGCCCAGTATTCTTGTGTTGACAAGGTCGCAATCACAACGAAAAAAAGCTTATCTACGCAGTTGCAGATAAGCAGGCACTTCTTTATTTGCAGCGCTGGGGAACACAGAGGGTAGACCCTCAAAGATGTGTTCCAACGCCCATACATTTTCACAGCCTATTTATACATTTTCTAACAATAGCAAAATCATATGAGCATGCATAAGATGATCACCTTTTACTGTTCCCTTCACCCTGATTGGTTCCCCACTATCACCCCACATAAGACATTGAACTACCCCCATATGATTGTTGACATAGAGAGAAAAGAAAAGTTATGGCCCATTCTTCTTATACCCGTCCTAAGCTCCTGTATACACATATCCTTCCCTGGTCCATTCTTCTCAACTTTGTAGAGGTCAAAGTGATCTTTTAGCTCTAGTGTTAAGACAAAAGCCTACTTTAGCCAGCTAAAATTTCTTATGCCTATAACACTTGGAAGATGCAGGGCCTGCCTGACACCAGTTACTCTTCATGACCACAGAGCTGATTTCCTGGCACCGTTGGAGGCTCAGATATCCGATTCACTGCTGCAGAGCAGCTCCACATGACAGGTTTGGTGTAGCAATGTTGGTATTATTTTTAGGGAATGATGGTGCCAATAAGCTCGTAAAAATAGGTAGCAAAAGGCACACTGAGATAGTTTGGTTTTAGCTCTCTTTTAATCACTTTTCAGGTGACAGAAAAGAATTGATTAAAAATCTTGGTTATGGTCCAAGATAGAAATAACTGCAGTGGACACCATTAGAAATAATAATAAAAACCCCACCACACGCACGCAGAACCCCCTCAGACCAACAGATACACAGCCTGGGAAAGCTGCCTGTCTTGTGTCTGTAATGATGCTGCAGGGGGCTGCGCAGAGATGAATCCCAAAGCAGCCCCTGTTGGTGCCGAGGGTTTGTCCTCAGCTGTTTCCCAGTCTGGTGGCAGGGGGGGCTTTATGGACCCTCGTTTTTTGTACAGTTTGTCTGTGACACACTTCATTTTGTCCATCTTTGCGTAGTCTGTGTTGTTTTCTGGCTCTTTTATTGTCATTATTCAAAACGTGAATAGAAGCGAATATCCTCTAAGTTATGAATGTAATCAATTTTGAGTCTTTAATTGTAATTTTTTTTCCATAAAATTCTTTTAATTTAGTCTAATATAATGGCACATCAAGCAGTAATGGGTACATTAAATTGAATCATGATGTTCATATACACATTTTACGACACAATCAAATATCCCAATGCATTAATTCATGTCAATCAGTTAATAAAATCAAATAGGAAACATTTCTCTAGTGCTGTTAACTGTGCTTCTCCCATTTAGTGGGTGACAAGGCAGTGAGGACCTTTATGTCTTGCCTGGTTTGTGTTTTCTTGTCTGTTGAAGTGCATCCATTGCCTTGATGAGGACACAGCCGAAATACGGGCACAGGGAGCTGAAAGCCCCCCCTTCACCTGGTCCTGTCCTGGTTTCCGTGGTGCAGCCCTGTCCCCAGAGACTCCCACCAATAAGGAAGAAATATTAACCGTGAGCTTGGGGAATAGCTCCTTTTGACGACTTCTTCTCTTCTGCTGTTCGCCATCAAGGACAAAGAGATGCAGTGAATTTACTGGCACTGTTTTGTGAGGAGGGACAAGGTGAAATTTAAACCAGTTGTCACGCAGTGATGGTTTGAGCAGGTTCTCGTGCTTCTCATCTGCTTTCCATTACAGTTGATGGGTTTTCACCTCCTCTCTTACAGCACCAGGATTTTGGCACGTCTGTACTTGGCCGTGTGAGTGTCCTGCCCCAGTCCTGCAGCTCTGAGCTCCATGGAGCTTTGTGGAGAAATGATGGGGTCTGGGGGATGTGGGGCAGACACGAGATGTGGAGATGTGGCTGTCTCCACTGAGGCAAATGGAAACCAGGAGGTGGAAAGGGTGCGGGGTCGGAGCCCCAGCTGGTACAGACGGGTGCCTCACTGCCGCACAAGGGCTGGGGGCAGTCCTGTGGTTCTGGCTGTTTTCTGGCCCTCCGTACCCAGTGAGACTTGAGGGTGCGTGGAGCTGTAGCTAACACAGCTTGTGTGCTGCTCAGTGGTTTTACCCGGCAGGTGAAAGGGAGAGCCAGCCTCCTTGGTGAGAGGAAGCAGTGTGCTGTCGCTGTTTCTGTGGAACCCTTCTCTGTGTCAATTCCCAAGGACAGAAAACTGTGAAATGAGCTGTGGTTTCTTGTTCTGTAGTGAGAGCTTTCTCAAAGTAACACCACGTTCAGGTTTCCCCTGGACATCAGAGGGGCTGATGACTCCTTTTCCCACGCTCACTTGATTTCTCTTGCACCACTGCTGGCTCAGGATTGCTTTGGGATTTTTGGGTTTGGTTTTATTTGCAGCTTGGTGAGTAACTTGATCAAGGGCTGCATTCCCTTACCCTCTTTCCTTGATTAGAAGCTCACCAGACTCAGGCAAGAATTAGTGGAGAGGAAATGTATTGGTTATTGGTTATTTTATCTGGACGGTCACTGTTCCTGGAGCCCGGGTCAGGGCTGTGCTGAGCTCCAGTACCTGCCTTGGGTTCCATCAGGCGTTCCTTAAAGCCACCACGGTGTCAGCGTGCATGAAGAGTGGAGCTGCTGGAGAGAAGGGCCAAGGTTTGCAAAGCAGCCGCACAAGGAGGCAGCTGCGATAGTCCCGGGTGTGAATGTCCCCTAACATGCTGCGTTTGGACGCCAGTTTTTCTCCTGAGTGGGTTTGAATCCTCCAAGCCCTGGTGTCTTTGTATCAGCCGGTATTAGGGGTGATGTGGGAGCGATGAGAAGTGACAGCTTCACGCATCTGGACCTAGTGTCTGTGTGCGGGAAGGAAGGGGAAAGCAGACAGAACATGATATATATACGTCTATATATGTACGTATGTGTGCATGGCTGGGACAGGCGAGGGAGCCCTCTGCTGCTGAGCTGGTGTACATAGCCGGGCTGCGGGCAAATGTCAGGTCCTGGCATCTCCAGAGCCAAAACCATACCCAGAGAGTCATTTCTTTTCCCTCCTACTCCAGGTACATGAGAGATCATTAGTGATGCTAATCTACAGCATATGAAGGTGAATGTGGCAAATTGGGTTTACGCTAAATAAACTATCCAGGGTAAAAGGCAGCCCAGCCTTGTTCCGTGTCCGTTTAGATTGAATTACTGTGACGAGGATATTGATGGGAAGGACAGAGGGGAGAAAGTTGCTGTTGTCAGTGAGGGAAAGACTGGCTTTAGCTGTGTTTGCTTTCTAGAAGTGGAAAAAGGTATTCAGTTTCTAAAGGGGGATGTAGAATTTCGAGATTGTTTCCCTCCCTGTGTAGTGCCTATGAAGAAAGGTGGCTGTGGTGCGTGAGAGCAGCTCTGTACAGCAGTGTCGTGGGTTACAGAGTCCCTGGAGTGGTGTTGAGCATGGGAGGAGACCAGCCCCTCTGTCACCTCTCGAGAACACGTAGGCTGATGTCTCAGCGCCTTTCCCGTGTCTGGTCTGTCTGGTGCGGGAGAAGATGTGTAGTCAGCAGG
>NW_010183326.1:102128-119936 GCF_000695765.1 Mesitornis unicolor
GTTGCTGTGTTCCATGCACCACAGCGTTATTTGCAGCATCATGACAAAACCAGCACTTGCTGTCAGAGCTGTCTGAGGTGTCTGCTTGTGTCCGGCTGGAGTCGTGCTCGGGGCGTTGTGCTGGCCCTGTTGGGGCTGTTTGGGGTGGGATGGGACCTCTGAGGAAGTGACTGGGAAGGGCTCCAGGTACCCTGTGCTGGGTGGGCAGAGCCACGGCACAGGTGGTGGAAGCACAGAAGGGTTTTGATGGACTGTGCGTTAAAAAAAGGCCAGGGTCTCTACTAGTTCCTATAGTAGGAATGGTTTCTGTGCTGCTTTCCCACCTCTCACTTTCCAGGTTCCCACTACAGCCAGGGAACAGCAGACTCTATAATACACACCCTGCTGCATCTCCCTCCTCACGAGCGAAGGCCAGCAGGGGAAGCCACTCGTGTCCCACATAGCCAGCAGTTCCAGTGAAGCCCTCAGTCTCCGTTCATGCCCACCTCTCCATCTCACACAACCCATCTCCTCGCAAACAGCGCGTTTTTCATCAATAATGCATGAGGCCACACGAAGGTCACCAGCGTGCACCAGAAACGTAGCTTTTCTTGTAGCCAGAGAGTCAGGCCAGCAGTCTTTGTCCCCATTTGATTTCTGAAGGGTGAATTATTTTGAAAAGTGGGGATTTAAGGCTGTTTGTGCGCACAGATGCACTGCCCATCTCTGCATGGGATGAGGGCTGTGTTTGCCTCTCGGTGCTGCTGCTATTGGAAATCGGATGGTTCCTGGGCCTCAGGAGTTGGGGAGTGAGCAGGATTGGCTTCAATGTCGTCCCTGCTCTTCCCTCCCCTCGCTGCAGCATCCCTGCCTGTGGGGCACAGTGGTGTCTCAGGGAAACACAGCAAGGAGACATCGCTTCTGAGCTGGGCAGGAGGGGTGGGAGGTCCCTGTTCTCCTAAACCCCCTTTGCACAGCCCAGCAGATGCCGCTGGGTTCCTGGTGTCTGTGTTTTGAGTCCAGTTTCCAGAACTGGCTCCCTTTGGTGATGGAACAGAGGATCAGAACCCTCCACCATCTCCAGAGCAGACACACAGCTGCCAGGGCGGCTGGGCAGTGATTCTTGCCTCGGGCTTGGAGCCGTCGGGCGGTTTGGGGCAGACTGTGCAGTGTCCACATTGGACCAGACGCGGGGCTGAGGCAGGATTGCTCAGCGCTTAAAGCAGAAAGAAGTGGCTGTGCTGGGGCATCAGTGAGGTGTGAGCTGCTGGGCTGTGCTCCTGCGGAGATGCAAGCTGGGGCTCCTCTGGTCTCACAGCAAACCTCCACTGCTCACAGTCATTAGCACTTGTTCTCTATTGGGTTTGCAATGCGTGGGTGACCTGGAGAGGAGCAAACCCAAGGCCCGGTGAAGTAACTCGGGATCCGTATCTCCTGTTAGCATTCAAATGCCTTCAGTGCAAACCCAGTTATTTTCTAAGCAGCAGCACTGAGAATGTTGTAGGAAAGCACGGCAATGCTGTGCCTGTAAAAGCAGGAGAGGAGGCGGCAAGGTCTGGTGTAGCTGCATTGTTTTCTGCAGGGGCTTCTCACGTGGCTGTGGCTCCAGAGCCTGACGCTGCGGCGCGGTGGCTTCGTAACGTCAGCCACGGAGGTGTGCGAGGGGGCTCTGAAGACACCGCTCATGAAAACGCTCCTTTTGAGCCAGAGACAGGGCTCTCTTCAGTGCACCTCGGTTTAGGTGGTTAACAGAATTGGAAATGCAGACTACCTAAGCCATGCAAATGATCTGCGGGGTGAGGGTTTTTTCTGCTGTCATAACGATAATCTAAATAAAAAGTGGATTGTAAGTGGAGTTCTGAAAGACTGCATGCGAGATTAATGAGAGATTCAAACACTAAAAACAGACACGCATAGCGTGGAGCCGCAACTTTGCTTTTATGACATTTGAAACCCTGATTTATGAGCATTGTTACAAGGGTTTTAGCTGTACTGAAAGTGAAATGAACTTCTTCCTATTAGCATTAGAGTTACAATCACAACACATTACAATGGGCTAATAAATGTTACTTTTTGAGCAATGAAATTGCCATCAAGGCCCTGTTAACCACAATGAGGTCATCATTGCAGTTGTGGGGTGTGGGAAAGGGTTCCAGGCGATGTGGTGGGGGTTTGGCTTCCCCTAGGCTGGGTTGGACCCAGGAGAGCAGCGTCTATAGAGCATCTCTGCAGTTGTGCCCTTGGCTTCTGTGCTCTGGGAGGTCTGGTCTGCTCTGTTGGACAACCGGATCATTGGCAGATCAGAGGTGACGAGGAGAGGCTGCATGTGTTCTGTATTAAGTCGGATCTGGGTTTTTGTCCTCATTTCCTATGGCTGGATGTTATGGAATGAGGCTGTGAAGTGAAGGTTTTGGTGGCCGGGCAGGGCCGGGGCACAGCCATGGCCGCTGTTGGCATTTGGGCACTTGAGAGCAGAGGGTTAAGTGCTGTGCTGACGAGGCAAGCAGTAATTGCTCCCAGACCCATTAGCAGGACGTCTCTAGACTGTCTCCTGCCCTTCCCCTGGGCCCTCCTCGCTCACCCTCGGCCTTATGACAGCCATCGCTGTCCAAGCCAGTGTAAACCAGCACCAACCCACTGTCATGGCAACGCAGCAGCCCCGGCTCATCCTAAAGATGCTTTGTTTTAGCTCATCTGCTGAGAGTTGGACCCGGCTCAAAAGAGCACTGACAAACTTCATGAAAAAAACCCCATCAAACGCGGTTTGATATTGAGATTAGCACAGCAGTGCGTGAAATGGATTGTGGACAGGAACTGTAGCGTTAGCCGGGGGATAAGGAAAACTTGGAGGCAGATAAGGGCACACGGGTCTGCGTTCTAATCCTAAATGATGATTTGTTGTGTGTGTGTTTGTAAATGCTATTAATTGCTTCACAGTTGTCCTTTCAGATCAGCAGTCAGCATGCCAAATTGGATCTGACCACACAGGACCTGTGTTAACCCCTTTGCTCTCCTGCCTTCACAAATACCAACCAGTGCTGCTCATGCCCCGTGTCTATCTGGTTTTTGACTGCTCTGCAGCTCATGAGGCAGCAATCTTACGTAAGCCAGTGCCGCTCTCACTCGACCTCCTTTGCTGTGTTTGTGTTAAAGACAAAATAATCCGTACACCCGACAACACAGTGCCGTGTAGTTCCCAGGTGCAGCCAGTTCCTACCCAGAGCCTGCTGCTGCTGGGGGACAAAGGAGGTGCTTTCTTGTCTTCTTTTCCAAAGCAGATGTAAAAGGCAGCCTCTCGGGCTCCTCGGCCGTGGTGGCAGGGGTGGCGATGGCCGCAGCGAGTGTCTCGGTGTCAGCTCCTGTCTGCGGGCAGCGCCTGACGCGCTCTGTGCACAACAGCCGCTCCGACAGCCGGGCCGGTGATTGACTCTGGTGTGATGCGCTGGAATGGGAGCTGTATTGGGATCCAGCGTCGGCTCGGGATCGGAGAGACAAGGTCTTTAGCAGTAATTGGGCCACCCTGTGTCAGGTGAACTCCTGTGCTTATGGGCCAAACGCAGATGTCACTTGCAGTGAGCGTTACGGGGCACAAGCGCGGCTCGGAGAGCATCGCTCGTTTGCAGCACGGGTCCTTCTCCCCGCGCCTCGAAAGGCACGTCCTGCTGGGGCGGGTGAAGTCATTGCTTCTGACAGAGACGGTCATGGACTGGCGGGGCTCACAGACAGGAGTACGGGCACTTCTTGGCCGTGTGTATAAGTCCGACTGCGCTCTTGAGGGCTGAAGGGCTGCCAGCACGGGTGGCTCGCTGGGAGCATGGCCAGCTTCTTGTGAGCGGGGTGGGGTTGGGGGCAGCCGCAGCCTGGCCCTCGGGTCACCATGGTGCAGTCACCGAGGCTGGTTTGCTGATGTAGAACAGCTTTTTAATGGTGTTTGTGCTTTTAGTACGCGTTCCACTAAGCACATAAGAGAGAAAGAGGAAAATGGCTATTTCTGGGTTCCCCTGTCTGTCCTGAAGGGTTTTCCCATTGCCCCAAGGAAAGCCTGGTGGCTGTTGGAGCTGGGAAGTGCCTGGAGTAGGTAAATGAGAAAACAGGGGTGTTTGTGGACAGTCCGGAGCGATTGCCCAGTGCTGGCCCCGAGCCAGCCGTGTGGTCTGCTCATGGCCTGGGCAAGGTGTCCCTGGGGTGATGCTGCTCAGTGACATATTCTTTGATGTCTTAACATCAGCTACTTTGTCTTCGGTTTTGGAGGTTGGAGTGAGCCCCTGCAGGTGCGTTCAACCGGGGCTGTGTCCCTCCAGAGGGGGAGCAGGTACCGTTCGGCTGGCACAGGGCAGTGTCCTGCAGCCCCCAGCCCTGCTTCTGCAGAAGCGTCCCAGGTGTCGGTGTCCAGAGCACCCGAGGTGGCTGGATGTGGTATCTGTGTGCGTGGGAGCACAGAGACATCTGTGCACGTACGAATATACAAAAACAGCGGTATAAACGTATGATAATGGTCTGTCTGTGTAAGTCTGGAAGAATACCCTTTTCTAGCTGCTTTCATGGGTGCTGCTGGTCAGCTGTAAAATACTATTGCAGTTGGTAAAGGCCCCTTGGCCAAATTCCTCATACTTGGTTCCCTGTGTACCCAAGAGACCGTACAGGAACCTCTGCTTGTTTCTGTCTGGGGTACTGCAAATCTTCAGTTCCTGCACTAAAACAGGCATGTGGCTGGTAGAAATACAACGCAGGATACGTACTCTGAACCTCTGCATTCGCTTCAGTTGGGTCCTTGCACACATGCACACCTTTTTGGGCTAGGAGTTCAGGTTTGTCAGCGGCCACAGCACCCACAGCCCGAGCACGGGGCTGCTGGTGCTGGTCAGTGGCACCAGGCACAGCGAGGGGCTTTGTTCCCTCCGCTTCACTTCAGCTTCCCAGCCGGGTTTATTATGGGTGGTCACCAAATCGGGTTGGGATCCTCTGAAGGAAAGGACTTTGGAGATCGCTCCCCTGTGCATTTGGGCAGGGGGGAGGCTGGGCTGCCTGTGTCCGGTGCTTCCCTTTCGGGCAGGAGTGCTGTGGTTTGTGTGGTTTAGGAAGGCGCTGAGCACGTCCTTGCGTGGGTGCAGTCCCTCGCCCTGCATGGACAGCACAGTGTCGAGAGGGCTGTCTGCATCATGCACTGCATACACACACACACATACACACACACGTGGTTGGGTGTCGCGGGTTTTAGTGCTGCTGTCACTGTGTTCATTTGGCAGTGACCTGATGGGTAATACAGAGATGTCCTCTGTCAGTGTGAGGTTTTAAGTATTTAATGATGCTACATTACTAGATTACATTACTACAGTCCTTTTCAATCAAGGGTGATGGACAGGGCCGAACGACGCTTACCAGGTATTGTCAGTTCTTGGAAAATAATCCTGGTTAATTCTTTGCTTGCCGTGGATACCTGGGATAACGATTCACGGCCCTCATGGACATTCCTGTCGTTCCTCCGTGCTGAAATGCCAATTGCCATGATTTATTCAGCCCCTCTAACGGCCGAGGCTCCCAGCCTCGGCGGGTTCATGGCTGCAGCGTCTGTAACACAAATAGCTCTAATGAGGCAGAGTTCTTGTCAGTCGGCGTCAAACGCTCTGTCTGGGCAATTCTGCCTTGCACTTGAAACGCACGGCAAGGCCGCGCACGTGGAAACACGGCTCCGAGCTCCTTCATCTGCATGCAAAGGTCCTGGTCCGCTGCTGGAGCGTGCCTGGCCCCTGCCCTGCAGTAGAGTCTCCACATCGGGACCCCATGGGTACCTGAGGAGTGAGTCTGTGGGGCCTCTGTGCAGGCTTACAGCCGACGAAATCTCCCAGTTTTACTTTAATTGCTGTTGGCAACATGTGGTCTCTGATAAAAAACATATTTTCTGTCGAGATTGCATTCATCAGTTGGGCTAATTTTTCCTGGCCCTCCACCCATCAGAGCTTCTTTGGAAAGGGAAACAGCAGCTTGTGGGTTAGCAAATGCCAGGCAACTGAACAAAAAGAGAGGGAGGGAGGGAGGGAGAGAGGAGAAAGCAGCCCAGGAGTCTGTTGCAGAGCAGTGGTACAAGGAGCCTTGGAAGGATTTCCTCCTCGCCCCTTGCCCTGTCTCTCTGGGGACCGCGGAGGTGGCGCTGTGTCCAGCGTGTTGCCCTTGAGGCCCCTCGGCCTTTGCCGAGCTCGTTCCCGAATCCCGTAACGGATCATTTGCGCAGCCCTCGCGCAGACAGCTTGCTCGCGCTGTCACCGTGCCAGCGCCAGAAGCTCGCTGGGTATTTTTGTCTTGGCAGATGCACGTTCTGTTGTAAAGGTCTGTTCATCTTGTGCCTCCCTTGTTCTCAGGTAATGCTCAGCACGCTCATGCGGAAGAAGGAGGGTTGCGATAGCTTGTGTTACGGGGATGTTTTCTTGACAAGGACACGGGCAAGAGGAGCGGGGAGCTGCAGGCTGGTGCGGTTGCGTGGTTGTCAGTCCCTGCTTTCCACATGTGCTGATCCCAGCTTTCCACACCGGCAGCTCCACGCGTCCCTGTCCCTGCCGGGGGTGACCCCGCGTGAGTGCGGTGGAGAAGGAGCCGGGAGGAGGAGGCTTGGTGGGCAGGCGCCCTGTCCCTCGCCGAGGAGTGCTGTGCTGCCTTAAAAACCACCTTGGGCTCCCGAGAACTTGCTCTGGAGTTGACAGAAGGGGGGAAAAAACCAAGTTCCAAAAAATTGATTAGCATTAGTTTTGAAGCTGCGCTGAAATGTTTGCAGGGTTTGCATGCTGGTCTCCATATGTCTCTTTTCAATTACATGTGCTGAAAGAAAAAAATGGCAACGTGCAAAGCGATTTGCTAAAATTGAGAAATGGAAACGCTGCGCGCGCTGAGGCTGCCGTGGAGAGCAGCGGCCTTCAGGGCCTTCCCTGCAAGGAAACGCTGCGGCGTTTTTAAGACCCGTGCCATTCCAAACTGCCTTGTGTGAGCACAGCAAATAGCAGCTTGGTGTGAACCGGGGCTCCCGTGTTTGCTGCTGGATGCAAGAGACAAAGTACTGTGGTTGTGTGCTCGCAGCCTGGCCGTCTTGGGAAGGAGGAGGCAGCAAACAGCAGCATGTGCCCTTCAGGACGGTTCCCCACGGCCCTGCCTGCCCAGTTCTTCAGCACCAGACGCAGGGAGAACAAGCACAGTGCTGCCGATCCAAGTCCCTTCCTGCCCCATCCGAGGGGATGGCAGAGCTCCCGTCGACTTCAGCGAGGGCAGGCCCGGGCCATCTGTCCGCTCCTCTCTCGGATGCGCACGCTCGCGCGGGTTTCATCAGCCAGAGACACTGCAACGCTGCTCGTGTTTCCTGAATGGATTTATAATCCATCCAATACGGTACATTTTGAATGTGTTACAAAAAGGACAGATTTACAGGAGACAATCTGCCTTCATGATGATTGCATATTGTGGCATTTCTAGTCCATATGGATCAGTAAGACTTGGATAGCAGGCATTTGACCTTCAAAATCATGCAAATGTGAAACCAGACTTCCATTTTTTACAGCTGGGAAAGTCACAGTGTGGCTTCTTCGTCTTGTTTGGGAGGCGTTGATTAAAATGCGATTTGACTTTAGAAATTATTGAGATTTTCGTACTGGCCTTTTGCAAAGCAGCGGCTCCAGCTCTTTCTCGTTCTTCGCCACCCCTTCTGGCTAAACTTGACTCATTAACGCCTAGGACTCAATTGATCATTTAAGAGAGAAGTTGCTAATTCAGAGCCACGGGCTAACTACAAACAAGACTTTAAACCTTTTTGCTCACGCCATAGTCAATCTGCGGTAACTACCCCTGAAAGCCTTTGAAAAGGTCTGAGTGCGGCTCTCTGTCAGCCGCATTAGGAAGCCGTACATTTTCTCACTAAGAAACCTTGATTGTGCCAGATCCAATCAGACCGTTTGCGGGCAGCGTTGATCTCCTTGGGTTATGGAGTAGCTGCTCGCCAGGATTGCAGCGATGGCGGTGGCAAGAGCGGGGCTGCGTTTTGCCCTGGTGAGCCGCATCAGCGCCTCAGGGTCGGTTTGAGTCTGGTTGTAGCAAGCCTTGTTGCCTGTCGGTTGGTCAACGGAAGGAAGGTGTGCTGTGCTGTGCTTTGGGATGTGGTGCTCTGAGGACTCAGCGCTGCAGACGTGGAAGACACCACCGCAGCCTGGGCCGCAGTGGGAGAGCCGGGCTGTGCGCTGCCCGCACTGCTGCACGCCCGGCGGCCGTGGCTGCTCACATGGGCTCCTGGGGACACCAACGCCTTGGTGCCCTGCTTGGCGAGCACCTGCTTGTGCACTGGCTTTGCTGTGCGGAGGTGAAGCCGATCACATCAAACCGTTTCTGTGGGGCCACATTGTCTTCTGGGGTCCAGTTTGTGGTGAACACCTTTGTTTTCATTCCTGGTTCCCTGACCCATACAGTGCCATGCAATGACATTCCCTCACACAACTGCTGCCTCACCGCCTTTTGTGGGAGCTGCCTGCTGTCAGGAATGCGCTGTGGGAAGGTGACGGCGTGCCATCGTACCTCCCTACTCAAAACACAGATAATTCTACCTCCACATACACTTTTCAGATGTGTTTTCACCGGGTGTTACCATCTCCGCTCTCAGCAGCGGACGAGGACGTCGGTTGTCACTGCTCCGCATCCCCCATGCACTGCAGGGATGCTCACAGAGAAGCTTTCCTGCTTTCACAGATGCCCTGCGCGGTGAAGCCTTTGCACCCATAACTGCGTGCCCTCACAGGAAATTGTACATCAGCTCCTTCACCTTTAGTCATTGGGTGTGCCTCCATCCTGTCCTCTCTGGTGAAGTTGAAGAACAAGCTGTATCTCGTTTCTTTTAGTCTTGCTGCACCTACAGCATTTTATGCAGTCTGTAAGCACTTAATGCTCTTTCACAGAGCATTTTGCAGACAACCTCCTTGGGACGTTTCATTCCACCTTTTGTGTGTCACAAAGGGATCTCTGCCTTGTGAGCGCTGCCCTCGTACCCAGTCCCACCTCTGTGACAGTGTCTCACTCTGGGCTTGGTGCTTACTCGCACCCTAGTCGAGATTTAGATTTTGTGCTGCCTCCTTTAGTTTTTTCAAACGATTTTCTGTTCCTTTAGTTTTAAAATTAACTCATGGACAGAAGTTTCTGAAGTTTCTGTAATTTAGTGGCCATATGCCACAGAACCGTTTCCTGCTGTGAAATCTGTCACGGACAAAGAATTGAAAACAGAAGGAAAACCTACACTAATATCACCAGCTCCATGGAAGAGAGAGGAGGAGTCTCAGGCTCTGGACACTGGCAATCAAAAGCAATAATTAAGGGCGTCTGAATTTGTCATTAAAAGGAGCACTTGAGAGAAATGTCTGTTCCCAGCAGGAGCAGGGAGGTGGGTGCAGAAAACGCGTTTGGCTGGTTTGTTTTTACAGACAGAACAGGTCCCGTTCGTGCGCACTCTGCAGTGGCAGCAGCACACAGCCACAGCGCCCGTCCTTCCTTCTGCCATCCCTCGGGTTCTGCGGCTCTGCTCTGCGAGTCCCCACGGCACGGTCTGGATGAGCAGAAAGGAAGAGATTCCCCCTGCAATGTGGAGACTTCACCCCAGCACCGGGTCCTGACAAGTGGGGCCAGCACCGCAGTGTGTGTGATCTGGGTGAAAATCCACATTAACCATTAGAAATAGCACAGGTTAGGCTGGACCATCAGAAGCAGCAGCGGCAGCAGTAGGGGGTTTGTGCCCCAGTTTGGACTCAGCCATGGTCTGCCAGACTGAGGTGCTTGGAAGGCCTGGACGGGCATTGTTTCCTTAACCTTAACTTGCTCTTCCTTTGGCTCCCAGTGATGCTGCAGAGGGTTGGGGCTTGGTGGGTTGTTCGTTTTGGGAAGTTCCCTTTTTTTAGAAGAATCTGCAGTGAATCTAGGAGACTTTTTCTCTGCATTTTCTTAGTTTTGTCACATTTTGAGTTGCACAGTCCGTGTTCGTCAGGGGTTGAAGCAAAATCCCTGTTCTCTGAGCTGTGCCCTCTCTGCTCTGCTCCCATCTGTGCCAGCAGCAGCTGCTGGCGCTGGGGGGCATGGCTCTGATGGACCAGTCTGTGTGGGCCTGGAGCCAGTGTGGGCACTGGGCAAACAGGGAGCGGGCAGCAGCTCGTCCTGTACACGCTGTTGTAAACCGTGTGTACAGGTCGGTAGCGAGCAGCCAGCTCTGCCCCTTGCACCACCTGAGCGGTGCAGTGACAGAGGACGGTGCCATTGCTAGGCTGTAAGGCACCGGCCATGCTCCGGTTCATGCAACACCAGGCACACGGCAGCACTTGACAAATTCTGCGTTAGGCTGGTGATTAGACTGAGTAAATAAGAGTTTTTACAGTGAATATCCAGTCTTCAGACACCCAGTGTGGCAGGCAGGGCTGGCTGTTATTATTAGTTACTGCTGGAAAAGCAGCAGGCCTTGGAGATAACCGTGTTTGCTGGGACTGTCTGTCAGGAAGCCAGCTTTGCTTTTACTCTCCCCAAAGCACTCGGTGCAGCAGCTTCTTGTGCTTAACTTGTGCTGTTCCTGCTGCCTCACTAGCTCTGCCTGTCCAAATGCCTGGAGCCAGGTTTGGATCGTATCCTAAGATCATAGGGAAAGTTGAGACCTTTCAAATCTGAAACAGAGCTCAGCAAAACTGTTACTGCAGCCTCTTACTGCGTCCTCTATTCATCTCTGCAAAAAAATAGCCTAAGTCAGTCAAAATGCTTTGTTCTTATTGTGCTGTTTTCATGTGGAAATACAAAGCGCTCCAATCAAATCCTCACTTCAGCAGGGCAAATCCAAGTGGAAGTCGCAGTGAAATGGACTCGCTTTATCACAAGTTCCTCCGTCGTTTCGAGAAGTGATATCCTGTCAAAACACGCTGGCCGTTCCCACTGACGAGCTGTGGCTGCGTGACAGGACGCTCCTCCGTCAGTGTCTGACCAGCGGCACCGACATCCCGCAGTGGGAGGAGATCCGACTGCCTTCTGCGCACCGCGTGCTCCCCAGTCCGGGGTGGGATGTTGGGGTGGTCAGCACCGAGTACCACGTCTCTGGTTGTGATTGCTGGGTTTGCTCCATGTACAGAGTTAGCAACTTTCTGGGGAAAAAGACATTCGGCTGCCAGATGACGTCTAACTGAATCTGCCAGCATCATCTTTTATATAGATTTACTCTTTTTTAAACACTCTAACTCCCCTCTTTTATTTCTGGCTGCTTCTTGAGAGCAGAACTGCAGTTTCTGGCATTTCTCCCCTTTACCACCTTTGTTACCCCCAAGGAGGGTTTTGGGAAACCCGGTGATAGCAGCGTGTAACGTGGTGTACGGACTGAGGCGAGCTCTGTAAGCTCCTGGTGAGCCAATGTAAACGTGTGGGCACTGCGGGCTTTTACACCCGGGGTCGTGAGCTCTGTGTGATGTGCGAGATCAGACATTTGGGGGAAAAGGAGAGAGAGGAGGAGAGGGTGTGAATGCAAAGTCAGCCCCGAGGTTTATGTTATCGGCAGTGGATCAAGATGAGGTACGACACAGATCTGAAGCTGCTGAAAGGTATTACGGTTTGAACATCTCCAGAATTTGGAGCAGAGTCAGGTAATTTCCTCTTTCTTACCATCTCAGGCTTTTCCAAGGCACCCATAATCACGCTGCTTAAGCAGTCCCACATGCAGGATGTCAGCAGAGCTGTTCTGTGTTGGGGCAGCAGTGGAGGTCTGATCCAGCGCACAGTTCTTCAACTCAAATTTGGGCTTTTATTGTCTTTTAAAATCTGCCCTGTCTCTCTATATATGTGTATATATAAACTGTATATAAAGATTATACGCCCTATGGGTTAGTGCATGACCTGGACTGGAGAGGAAGAAAGAAGTTGGTTATTTCAGTGCTCAGCTCTCCCTTCTGGTGGCCAGGTCTACCTCGGCAGGCTCTGACTGCTTCTGCGGTACCAAGTGTGTTGAGTGGTTGAGTTTCCATGGAAATCCTGCGCTCCGTCGGGCTCTGAGGCGGCTCCACGTGCAGTCTGGATCCCAGAACAGTCATGAGCTGGGGTTTCTCTGTCAGATGCTGCCCTTTGGTGGGATCAGCCTGTCCTCATCAGTCAGGGAACAGCAGTTTGGGTGAGCAGGATCCCTCTGGTCCGGGGGGCACTGCATGGCTGAGATTCGGGAAGCCAAACCTCGTTTGGTGTAAGTGATGTAGCTCTGCTGGTTTCATAGGCCTGCACTCTTCACAGGAGCTTAGAAAACCCAAATGGATTGTTCCCAATGTCCCATTTCCCAATTCTGCCCATCAGCTTACCAAACTCTTCAAATTGATGGGCTGTGAGCAAACGTCAAGACTCTGAGAGAGCTGACACAGCGTTAGGTTGTTTGTCCACTGTCCTTTCCTTTTGAGGGACACTGTGAGTCACCCCATGGCACCGGAGAGCTGGGCAAGGGGCAGAGCTCTGCAGAGACGGGGTCAGCTTTGAGGGGCAGCCTTAGAGGGGTTACTCCTCTGTTCAGACACCAAAACCATCCCTGGTACAGCAGTGCACATAGAGAATTGGGGCTGGGTGCTGCAAGGGGGCTGCTTCGTTCCAGACCACTCTGTTTGATTTGATGTTGTATTTGTTAGCACCTTCTGGCTTCACCAGCCGACCACCTTCCAAAGCACCAAATGTTGGGGTGAGTCCATGCTGCTGAGCTGCAGCTTTTGGGTTTAGGAGGGAAGAGTGTTTATGTGTGTGTGTTTCTCCAGAGGTTTCAGACTGAGGGGGCGTCAGCCGATGGAGGCACCGAGCAGTCAGGGGTGATTTCTGGGAAAGGCCTCTCCTTTCCATGCATTCCAGTTGTCCACACGTTTAGTCTGAGTGTCTCTTCTCCACACAGATACATTTACAGGAGGTTTTAAAAGTCACTGGTGGGGAAGTTACGAGACTTTTGGGTTGTAATCTGTGCTTCGAAATGTAAATATGTATTTATGAACAGCTCCAGAGGAGTCGTTTGGTTCCAGTGGGTCAATAATCTGCATTTTAAGAAGACCCTTAATATGTATTTACATAATCTGCATTTTAACAAGTCCTTAATTATGTATTTACATGACAGATCGTAACAGCTCCAAAGGAGCCCTTACTGTCTGCTGTGTCACTCCTCTTACACCTCCAGAAGGGGTGTTTTCTGCCTGTTTGTGCCCGGGAAGGTGAAGAGAGGAGCAGTGACGAGCGGGGCTCTCGGTTAAGGCAGTAACGCTGTGTTCGCACAGAGAAGCCGCTCATCCCCTGTCTGTTGGTGTGAAACGGTTGTGTTTCAAATGGAGCTTTCTGCTGTTGGGTTCCGTTTGGGATTGTTTGGGTGTGGTGGTAGCACAATATAAAGGTTGAGGTTGTCGCCAGCAGACCCTGCGTTCAGAACCCAACCAGCCCGCTCCAACCCACTGTAATGAAGCACAGCCACAACTTGGCAATCAGCAGGAGCTGTACAACACCCTCACAAGAAATTTTGGGGTGCTGAGGCTGGACAAGCCATATCCACGATCCCCAGGGCTTGTCCCGAGGCCCCACTGCTGCGGGTTAAACCGCAGCCCCCGCCAGGCCCTTCCCCAGGCTCCCTCCCGGCCATTACTGCCTAAGTATTCTAATAGCTCGGGTAAACTGCCGGGACAACAACGCGGCTGCGAGCGCGTCTGGAGATTCTGCATCTGCCTGCCTTAATCAACCTCCTTCCCCCAACATGAATTGCAATAATGAGTCAATTAACGTCCTCAAATGCCAATGAGATGCAGAGGAGATTGGTGGAGGTGGGAGCAGTGCGACTCGGGAGCTGTTCCAGCGCTGGATTGTAACAAGGATCGCACACTGAGCACACAACTGATTGTTTATCACATTAAAACGTGACTTTCCGTGCTCGCCGTGCCCCACGTCACCGAGGGAAAGGATCTCCTGTTAGCAGTGGGCTGTCAAGCCTTCGTGGCCCGGGGCAGCACCATCACCAGCCCTGGCTCCTCGCGGTCCTGCAGGCAGGCAGCCCCAGAGCAAGTTTCTGCCTTTATCTGCTCAGGGAGTGTCTCAGGGCCCAATTCCTGTGAACTGGACGCATTAGAGCAAGGAGCAGTAATGAGAGGGTGTTCCTGTGCTGTTCATAGCGGTGCCACACACACATCCTGGTTTTCAGTAGGAGTTTTTAGTGTGAGGTTTGGACGAGGCCAGGGAAGGGAATAACCCGGGGTATCCTGGCCAGACCAAGGCAGGGACCTGTTCCTTTCTGCCTTTCAGGGAGAGGAAGGTGCTGGAAGGAGCCAGAGCGTGCTCCAGGTCAGTGCTGTGTTGGAGAGGAGCAGTTATTTGGGACAATGTGGGCTGCTGGGGGCTGTAAGGGCACTCAGAGCTGCCCCGGGTTGGGACGGTGCCTGGGAAATGGCTCTTTGGGATGTGGAAATTGTCCTTGAGGGGGGTGCCTCACAAAAACAAAACCACTCTGGTGGTGCCCTCCTGAAGGATCGCTGAATTCATCTCTGCAGCCTGCACAGATGGTTTTGGCAGGGGCCCGGGCTTTGCCTTTCTTGCCTCTGCTTCACCTCCGTTCAGACGACACTGACCGCTGTTGATCACACCTCAGTGTCTCCTGAAGTACGAAAAACTCTTCCCTTACGACAACACTGGTTCCCCTTTACATCATCCGATGTCTTTCCTACTAAATAAACATAGCAAGTTGCAGGTCGTGCTTGTATTTAATGAACTAAATGCTGGGAAGTAAGTTGTTACATACAAATGGCCAGAAGGAAAAGAATGGTCCCTGAATTTTAAGTGTCACGTTCTAGTTCTTCCTGTCCTTTCTCCACAAAAAAACACTGTTTGCTTTTCATACGCAGAAAGGCCCATGTTATTTGTAGTGTTGTCTGCAGCAGAACCACATGGGCAGCGTGGAAACCCCTCTCTGGGTCCCTGTGCCTTGCCCTTGTGCTCTGCTGCAGCAGCAGCACTTGATGGGCTGAGTCCTTTCGTGGGCACCGGAGCGGTGCTGTCTGTGAATCCCCGTGGAGCACAGTCCTTGGCTGAGGGCTTTGCCATCTTGATAGAGAAGGTGCTGTGTGGGAAGAGGGTGCCTTGTCCCCCCGTCCTCCTGCGGGAACCCCACGGGCTGGGTGGTTGTGTGGAGTTCATGCCTGCGATGGGGTCATTGGCAGGAGCAGGAGGTGAGGAAAAACTTTTTTACTGTGTCCAGAGCACTGGCCCAGGCTGCCCAGAGAGGTTGTGGAGTCTCCTTCTCTGCAGACATTCAAAACCCGCCTGGACGCCTTCCTGTGTAACCTCATCTGGGTGTTCCTGCTTTGGCAGGGGGATTGGACTGGATGAGCTTTTGAGGTCCCTTCCAACTCCTGTGATTCTGTGAGCACCAGCATCCAGCACACCAGGGATGAAACCGCATTTCACTCCCGATTCCTCTTGATCCCCAGATGAGTTTGCTGATCAGGCACTGGTCACATCTGAAATACTTCCCCCTTCGCTGATCTGAGTACAGAGACCATAACGAAACGTGGCTCTGGGATGTGTAGTGGTGAAGTGCCCGTGCTCAGTGCTAGCCCAGCCCATGGAGCTGCTCCTCGTGGGGACCATCCATGAGCCAGAGCTCCCCTCGCAGGTCCTCCTGACTGCATGGGTTGGCAGAGCCGGAGCAGAGCCACTCCAGCTGACAGCAGGGGCACAGCATCCAGGTACACCCGGAGCACGGGCTGCTGGAGAGATGGAGCTGGAGCTCAGTCACATCTCATCAGGGTCACCTCCCTTCAAAACCTCCGTGTCAGCGTGTGCCAGGCTCCCATCCCAGCCCTGCCCCGGGTGAGCTGCAGGTGAGGGTACAGCCCTGCATCGTGGGGTATTTGTTACTGCCGGAGCTCGGGCTGGGTCGGTTCCCTCTGTGCCAGCCATTGCTGAAATCTTGGAAGCTTTCTGCTAAATGATTCCTCTTAAATGGCAAAAGCAGAAGCGATGACCTTTTCAGAAATGAAAAAGACAGAGGCCTGAGCAGGGTTGGAATTGGTTGGATCTTGTGGGAATGTGAGGTTAATGTCTGCAGGGATGGTTGTGGTGAGGGTGGGAAGAAGAGCTGCAGCCGGGCCACTTCTTGTTGCAGGACGTTTGCCCGCTCCCAGCTGTCTCCAGTTGGTGTAGTTTTCCTCTGAGCACAGAACAGCAGCTGGCATTAAACATAGATGCTGTAAGAAATCCCAAATCCCAAAGTTAGAGATGGCCAAATCCCATCATCGCTGCTATCGCAGAAACAGCAGACACAAGCTTCAGGCAGAGGAACCAGCCATTAAACACAGGGTGTGGAAGGGCTGCTTTCCTTCGGGTCGGGTGAGGGAGTATTTGCTGAGGAGACAGCTTAGGTAGTCCTGAAACACTGACTCTCTGGTTGAAAACATGGCCAGACTGGAGGGAAATGCTTTGGTGCCTTGTCAGGACAGCAGAGCAAGAGAAGTTGGGGTTGGTTTTTGCTGGTTTTTTAAAAGAAAATGTTAAAATAAACCCAAGTAACGCATACTGGGGCTGACATCTGGCACACGTGAATCACCCTGCCCCTCCTGACTTTGATGGAAGGAAACCGAAGTACACAGTTACCGGTACAGCCCAGGAAGTTCCCTGTTACCCCGGGATGTCCCCTGAGGCCTGCCCCAGTTCCACCCAGTATAACTGCACCGCGGGTTCTTGTTTCACCCAGAAACGCGGTGTCAGTGAGGAGCTTCCTCCAACAGGGACAGGTCACAGCATCCCACGCCTGGCCCCAGACTGCGTCTGTATCCGGTTGCTCCTGAAAGCACCGACCTTCCCAGCTCCCTCCCGGTAAACAGCGCCCTGTATGTGGAGCGCATTATCCCTGTCTGTCAGGGGCGCTGCCTAATTGCGATGGGAAATGTAGCGTTATCCCTTAACCTCGCATTTGTGAAGCAATTTGCGGTAGAAATGGGGACTGCGTGATGGCTTCACCGACAGGACGCTGCACCGCTTGGAAACGCACGCAATTTAAGAGCTGACAGATCCAATTCCGAGGCAGAGGAGGAGCGCAGCGATGTTTTGGCACTGCTGAAATACTCCTTCGTGTGCTGCCCTGGCCCTGGAAATACGCTGATGGTTATTGCCGTAGCCTTTGAACTCGCAGGGCAGGTGAGGCCAGGGTGCTGCAGCAGCGTTGCCGGTGATGCTGATTGCGGCTGAGAGATGCAAATTGCTGTGGCTTTGATACCGGCTTTGATCTGCGGCGAGTTGAGGGCTCGTTTTAAGGATGGAATGGAGTAAACTTCGGGGGGAGGCAGGGGGAGCAAAGCACAACTGTGGGCTCACCAGCGCTGACCGAAGGCAGTGCACAGACTGTGCTCTGCAGTACAGGTACGAGGTGGAGAGACAGCAGGCTCTTCTTAGATACCCTTTGAGTGCCATTTCTGGAGCAGAATATTCCAGATTAACTCCAGCAAACTAAGCCAACTGGGTGGCTTATTGCATTTATGGTAGGCAAAGAAACAGGAGACAGCCTGCCTGCAAGTCCTGAGAAAATCTGAGGAGGGCAGGGGGAAGACGGGAAGATGGGCTGCTAAAAATACTGCCTTTCCCCTTTTTCACATCCATTTTCCATCCTGCGAGACGTCTGCAGCAGCTGAGGAGCCTGGGGCAGCCGGTGGAGGGGCTGCACTGGGGCTGAAGGGAGCTGGGCCTTGAGCTGGGCCTTGCTGTAAGTGACCGATACCAAAGCACAACGGCTCTGCCCTCCCTTGCGCCTCCCTGCGCCCTCCCCGCTCCCTGGGCCCGGTCTGCCCTGCAGCCTGCTCCTGC
>NW_010183326.1:119951-126611 GCF_000695765.1 Mesitornis unicolor
GCAGCCAGAGGTGTGGCTGTACCCGGATAGATTTTCTGTCTGCTTTTCCCCTGTGCCTCCACGTGTTACTGCAAGGCACAGTAAGTGACTCGCTGTGCTACGGCGGTCGGGCGCTGACGTTTCCCGTGGGGGATGCGCTTGGATTCGGCGTTGTTTGAAGTGGATGTGTGGTACAGACACTGCTGTGGTGCCCTGTGACAGCCAATGCAGCAACAGGCAGTTTCTGCACCCCTGTTTTGGGTCTCTGCTCTTCCACCGTTTGGTCCTGCGACGTCTTTGGTCAGTGCTGGCTTTGCTGGGCCGGGGCGAGACGAGGACGCTGCCGTCGCAGGAGGCGAGCGAGCAGCCGATGTTGAGAGGAAGGGGTTGTGGTTTGCGTTATTAATTATTTATCGCCACTGGTCTGTGCATCGGTTCCTGACACTTCGCACTGTCAATACCCGCCCGGAACGCTGTGCTGCAGATGACAAGGTAATTTTCTGCAACCGCAAGTCCTGTTAGCCAGAGGATCAAAGTCTCTTGAGGAGAAAGGGGTGCACTTTAAAGCTGTCAGATGCAATCAGAACAACCTTGCTTATCCTACAGGTTTCCTTGCCTTTGTTCAAAGGCTAAAGACAAACCCTTCAAAGAAGTGAATGTGAAAGCCATACTGGCTGCAGGTTTTGCTGTGGGTTTATTCGTTTTGGGGTGTTGGGTTGGTTTTTCTGTGGTGCAATGAAAGGAAATGCATGGAGGGATGTCCGTGTTCAACATGGAGCCAACTGTGGAGAAGTGCACGGTGGCCCTGTGGGATCTGGGGATGGAAGGAAGGAGGGAGGGCTGCCATTAGAACTTGTGGATATCTGTCACTAGCGTCATTTCTGGTGCTCCAGAGGGTCTCTATAGGTGCAGAGCAATCAGCCCTGGTCTCCATTCCCATGGCCTTACCTGGCTCTTGTGTTCACTGTCACTGGGTCTCAAAGGCTTTCAGGCTTTTGGTGACTTGCACGGCAGTCTCCACTGTACCTTGCGTGGCTGGGAAATGAGATCAGTACGTTACAAAGGCTTTTCAGAGCATCTCTTGCATGGGCTGATGTGAATCCTGGGAGCTGGCTATGTGTTCACATTACGCACACAACATTTAACTCCAGATTCCCCCTGCTCGTGTGCTGTCCCGTGAGTCAGCAGCATCCCTCACAGGCACTGTTTTCATGGCGTGCTGCGGTGATTCAGGTCTTAATATACCCTGTGAGGAGACAGAGAGAGGGACCTTGAGACTCCTCTTAGCCCCTTGCTGGGCTGATACCAGCTTTGAACACGTAAGAACTATGAAACGCAGAGAGGAGAGCAGGGCTGCAGCCTCTGAACACTGCTCATCGATGAAAAGGCAATGGAAAAGGCCACAGTTGTCACTTGTCTGAATTCTGGATCTTCTGGGGAGCTGCTGGTGCTGACTCATCTCCGTCCTGTCCCCTGACATAACAAATAGATAACAGATACCTACCAACTTCTGATTTACCAGGTGGGATGGTGGCAGACACAGGGAAAAGGAGGTTAAATGCACGATTTTGCTCATTTTGCAGAGGTTGCTGCTGGCAGGTTGGTTACTGACTGAGTGAGGTGAAAGCTCAGCATTAGGAGTGAGCTTGGACGGCAGCAGGAGGTGAAGAGAGGGCAGAGCTGCCCCTCGGGTGAATTAACGGGGGACAGCTCGTGCTGGCTCTGCTGATGGCAGTGACTCCATGGTGCTGCTGTGGTACAGTGTCATTCCTGCCTCCATGGCATCTCACTTGGCTTTTCCTTGTGTTCTTGATCCCTTCTTCACGGTTTTGGGGTTTTTCTTTGTTGTGGCTTATGCAAAGGCAGGCATCAAGGTTAATAAAAGTAAAGGTAGAGTTGGACACCACCGAAGGTGCCCTGCTGCACTCTGGACATGCTCCTGGCTTATGGTGCTTGATGGTAATTGATGGTACAGTCCAAGTGTTCACCTCAGCAGGCTCCACTTCTTTTCGCTACCTGAAGTTGTTTTGATGGGAGAGCTCAGATGGGTGACAGGAGAAGAGACGGCTGTCTTACAACACAGAAAATCACTTTACGAGACCTTCGGATCCTCACATTGAGCAGACACAAGTTGCTGGAGAAGGACCCTGCTGCACCTCCTGTTCTGGGAACCCCTCGACGTTGTCCCATGTCCTCACCAGGTGCCAGCAGTGGAGCTAGGGCGGCTGTGAGCCATCCGTGTCCCCGTGCAGCTGCGCATCCTCCTGGCTGCAGGGTGTGACAGTGGTGTCCCCATCCCTCACACCAGAGCTGGGATGATTCTCATCTATTACTAATTCAGGGAAAGGTATTTTTGAGAAACAAGGCTTTTCCACAGCCTGTGGCTGTGCTCCCAGCTGCATGCCCTGCTGGCCTCGGAGCAGGGCTGCCCTAGCCCTGTGTTGGGCTCCAGACATGTTTGCAAAATGGGCAACATTTGGGCATTGAGCTCAAATCCAAGGTACAGAGCACACCGTCTTCCTCACACCTTGCTGTGCAGTCCTTCTCTCACCAGTGACTGGTGCAGGCAGGGTTTCCTACTTGCGAGCCCTCTCCATGCACAGCAGCTGGGATTTTGGCTCTCGGTCGCACCAGTTGACATCAGTCACAAGTCAGCGCGGGTCAGCAGACACACTCCAGATTTACACGGAAGATCTCCCAAAGCCGAGCTGGGTTTTCCGAGTCTTTACTGTCCCATTTTGCTGTCTGTCTCCCACGCATAAAGACTCAAGATTAAACAAATAAAGTTACCATTTCTCTGTGGACATAAATCTGGAGCAAAAGCGGTGTGGCTGTGTGAACGGAGCGGTGCGGGGGCCAGGGGTCGAGCACGGAGCGGTACCGCCGGCCGTCCTGCGGAGCACAGCATGGCCCATCTGCTGCAGGGAGCGGGGCTGCCCTCCCGCCCCGCAGCGCCGCATTAACGCAGCGTAAGTGCTCGTGCGATGGCACTGGATCCGTGGCAGCTGTTTGTTCAATGTTTCATGCTTTTAGCCACATCTGCTCCAAATGAGTGTTAATATTGCAGCGGCATCCACCAAGGATGGGCTCTGTCAGCTCCGCTGAGCGTCAGGCTGACCCGGTGACGGGGGGGAGCCGTGCGTCCTGCGGTGCCGGCCCTCCCCGCGTCCCCCGCGCCGCGCCAAAGCAGGGGGAAAACTCAGACGGTGGCTCTCAAGGAGAAAAATTGCATTTGTTTCTAGCACCCTGTCCAGCAATGTCAGATAACAGTTTATTCATCCCCTGGCCCCTGTATGACATTGAAGCATATCAACAGTGACAAAAGTATATTGAATAATTATCTTGAAATTAATACATTATCCCAAACTTAAATAAATGTCATCTGATCAATATATCTTGGAATGGAAAGGGAAGAGAATGTGAAGGGCATCGCTTCATTATTCATTAATTTTAGAGTAATGTAGGCAGATGAAATGGTTATTTCAGAGCACTGCTATTATACTCACTGGCATTTTAAATAACTCCCAAGATTTAACAGTATATATTCCCTTGTCGGAGCAGCTTACACATGTTAACACTGTGCCTTCCAGATTCCCGTGCTCGACAGTGCTGCAAAGACCAGAAATATTATTCTGGCACCAGTTTTTCTCCTTTGCCCCTTCTCCCACAGCCTAAAAGACCCAGTGCCGCCCTCGCTGGTGCACGGGATGGCTCCAGCTGCACCAGCTGTGCTGAACTCCTGAGGACGGGGCTGACCTCCTCATCCCTACACACGGCTCTGGCTCAACACCAAGCTCTTGGCTGCAGTTTCACTGCCAGGGGAAAACGGGAGCTGTCCTGAGCGTCCTCACGTCAGTGACCATGGCTGGGCTTTGTGGGTGGCTCTCCTGTCCTCCCGCATCGCCTCTCCTTGCGCCGCAAGCAGGGATTGAGACAGGAGTGGTGTGCCCATTTGGCAGAGACCCGTCCAAAGTACACGTCCATAGGATTGTGTTTAGCTGGCAATTAAAATCAAAGTCTGAGAAGCCACGTTAGCAGCTGTGTAACACATCTGGACAGAGTTTGGTTTAGCTGAAGCACACCCAGCCAGGATCTGGCCTGAGAGAGCTGACAGGCCATGAGAGCAAGTGTATCAGCATCCCCAGAGACCAGAACTGCACAGAAACCACCCAATATCTTCACAATAAAGGTGTACATCCGTGCTATGTCTGCAGAGAGCTGGAGGGAACAGCTCATAGTGTATGTGTTACCTGAAGTGCCTTATAATTAATAGTTAATAAAGTGAGAGTTGCTTTGGCCTTCAGAGTACCCTGGAAAAATGCTCTGTGTCATATTTTATGTACCACATGGGCCTCTGCACCTTCGTGGGGAAGCAAAGAGCTCTCCATGGACCCTGTGTGAGCTGCAAATGGTAAAAGGGGCCGGTGCTGGCGCAGTGCTGCTGTTTGGACAGCGTGGTGAGGAGCAACCAGAGCACTGGTATCCAGGGGCAGAGCAAAGGTGCTCCACGGCAAGAACTGAACGGGTTCACAGAGCCTGATCTGAGCCCCTGAATACCTCAGGGGTTATCGATCACCACCATAAACATGTGTAGATGAGTACACAGTGCCTCCATCAGAGATGCAGTCTGCAGCCCCTGTGTGTGCTTTTCATGTCCTGGCATCATCTGGGTCAGTTTTGGGTTGTGAGGAGGTGTTTTTAGGTGGTAAGGACACAGCACAGCGTAGGAGCGCAGCTGCTGTTCTCATGAGACAGGAGGTGTTTTTAGGTGCCTCGTCCAACAGAGATCCGAGGGAAGGTGTCTTTGTATCACACAGCAAAGAGGTAAAGTAAAAAATGAAAGATTTTATGTAAGAAGTTAACATAGTTTCCTTTGCATGCATGTAAACTGAATCCCTTGCCACACGTTTGCACCCCCTTACATTTTTCTAGGTGTACTTTAGGGGCTGTCGGTTATCGTTTCTGTCAAGGTCACGTTTGAAATGGTGCCTTGATGGAAACAGAAACTCGGGTTTTCTGTAAGATAACACTTGGGTTTACTTTCTCTTGCATTGGTGTGTGAGGCTGTACCAGTACTGATTTCACTGCTGACTTCAGTCAATAATTCACTTGGCAGCACTCGGAGGAGCTTATTGTGGCTTGGCTGCGTCAAAGCTTTATGGGCATACATCAAAACCATCATTGTAGGACACGAGCACGGCCCTGCCCAGGCTCAGGGGGCTGTCGGTGCCCAAATGTCCCAGACAGGAGAGTCATTGGAGACCCCTGGTGATGGATCAGCCCCTGGTTTGCAGCTCCTCGCCATGTGAATGGTCTGTGACCGAGCTGGGAAACCGGACCTCACTTAGGGAGCATTGTACCCAAGCAGCTTTCTGCCGTGAGGCCAAATGATTTCATCCTCAGAGCCTGAAGTCAGCCCGTTTCACTGCTCATTGCAGCTGCAGAGGCTCATTTTAACAATCTGCTGTAAAGACAAAATCCTCACTTCTTCTTTTTCCATAGCTTCAGTTGATCTTTTTTCCTGGCCAAGAAACTGATGGGCCCTACCAGTGAGCGCTGACTGTACTTTTATCTATCTAGAAGAATACCGCAATTGGGCTGCAGGTGGAGGGATGCTGTGTGAGTGCTTGGGCACGCGTGTGTTGTACTGGTCCAGGTATGCAGTACCTGTACGGTGCTGAGGGGTTGCACGCGGTGGTCAGAGGAACCGCAAGCTGCTCCTGTGCGCAGCAGTGATTCATTCCTTGGGGAAGCAGGGAAAACAGTGCAAAATCAGAGCAGAGCGAGGCCTGGGGCGCCGATACACCCGGCCCTCTCAGAGTCCCCACAGTGTGCCAGCACCGCAGCACGGGGAGCCGTTTGAATGCGTTTCAAGACCCGGTATTGAGGGAAAAACGCCATGAACGGCAGAGCAAATTAAAACCAACAACAGGATATGTCCCTTAAATGACTCACCCAGCCTCAGCTGATGCCCGAGTGCGGCGCGGGGTGCGCGGAGCCAGCAGAGAGGCGTGTTTTCCTACAGCGCTGTCTTCTCCTGCCGTCGCCTGAGAGCTGCGGTGGGCGCTGGAACAGCTGTGTTTATTTTGCATGACAAACTTGTTCCTGGGCTGTGACAAGATACACGCTGGTTTGGGACCTGGGGCTCGCCGTCGCTGCGTCGGGCTGTGCCGGGGCTGGCCACCGCGCTGGTGTACAATACATATTACATGACGGCATTCATATTTAATGGCAAGTGTGCTATATTTTTAATCTTTATAGCCTTAATGTGTGCGAGCGGCTTTAATAATTGGTGCTGCAGGACGGTTACTTTCCAGAATTGCCCTGCAGAACTGCTGTGTTTTCAGCCTTGGGTTGTGCGGGTTGTGAATTATGAAACTTGGGTAGTAATAGGCTTGGCACCTTCCCCTTGCTCTTTGGAGGTGCCAACCTGTAGCAATAATAAAAAGATACACATTGGCAGAACTTCCTCCCCGAAGCTTTCGGCATCGTTCCTGCACACGCTGGGGGAGGACACGACAGCGGGAGCATGGAGAGGCAGGGCTGGCGGCGGCTGCAGCTCCGGCTGCGGTGGGTCAGCCTCTGCAGGGCAGCTTGGTGGGCTTCTCTCATGGGAGCCACTCGTGAGCACCTGGAGTGTGACTTTCAGTCAGAGATTTGGACAGGCTGAACCGATGGGCT
>NW_010183327.1:0-285 GCF_000695765.1 Mesitornis unicolor
TTTTAGGATTTGTGTGATAAGTGTGTTTGCTATCTCTGGTAAAACCTGAACTGTTGGTTAGCAAAAAAGAACAGTGTGATATTAGATGTAGATCCAGTTAGGTATGTTACATTACAAAATAGAGCCGCAATAGATTTTCTGTTACTGCCCCAAGAGCATGGATGTGAGGATTTTGAAGGAATGTGTTGTGTGAATTTATCGGATCGTTCTGAATCAATGCATAAAAGTATCCAGCTTTTGAAAGATGGAGTGAAAGAATTACAAGTAGATGATAGATGGGATTGG
>NW_010183327.1:495-8341 GCF_000695765.1 Mesitornis unicolor
AATGGATATGATTATATAGAGTTCTATGGCTTGGAATCACCACCTTAAGAATTCTGTAATTTAGAAAGACCACCTTAAGATGACACAGGGATAAAGAAAAGAGAAAGTACGACGATGCGGCAAGAGAACGACCCGGAAGTAAACCAACCGGAAGCGGAAGTAAACCAACCTGATATGGATGTGGGCAGTCACATGTAAGATAGTAACCAATCATGTATTAGCTTAGACAATATGGACACATATATGTAACCAATAGAAATGCTTATGTAGTGTGACTAAGGGATTTTGGACTATAAAAGGTCTTCGATTTATAGCTCTTATAGAGTCATCTCGGAGCCCGTAGGTCGTCTTGCACGCTGCCACTCAGGTGTCGTATGGATGTGGGCAGTCACATGTAAGATAGTAACCAATCATGTATTAGCTTAGACAATATGGACACATATATGTAACCAATAGAAATGCTTATGTAGTGTGACTAAGGGATTTTGGACTATAAAAGGTCTTCGATTTATAGCTCTTATAGAGTCATCTCGGAGCCCGTAGGTCGTCTTGCACGCTGCCACTCAGGTGTCGAGCTGCAGGGTGTGCCCTGCTTTTACGCTGATGTCTGATGGCAGCAGAGAGCATGCCTGTGGGAGGTGTGCCCAAGTAAAGGAGCTCTTCCGCATAGTGATGGAGCTCAGGAGGATATAAGTAGGCTGAGAACAATCAGGGAGTTGAGGAGGAGATAGACCATTGGAGCCGTACCCTCCCTTCCCTGAGGCACGCCCAACGGGTAGAAGAAGCTCATGAGAGCGAGGCAAAGGGCTCCCTAGCACCTCTATGCCAGGCTGACCACAGGGGACTGGATACCCAGAGTACTGCTGTTTTTTTCTACTAAAGATTGAGGCAAAGAAGGCATTAAGTACCTCAGTCTTTTCCTCAACCCCAGTCACTATGCTTCCCCCCACATCTACTACAGGGGGGAGACTCTCCTTGGTTCTCCTTTTGTTGCTCGTGTATTTATAGAAACCCTTTTTATTTTCTTCAACAGCACTAGCTAAATTAGGTTCCAGCTGCACTTTAGCCCTTCTAATTTTCTCCATGTACAGCCTCATGGTACCCCTGTACTACTCCTGAGATGCCTGCCCCTTCTTCCATAGATTATAAACTCTCTTCTTTCTCCTGAGCTCCAGCCAGAGCTCCCAGTTCAGTCAGGCCAGTCTTCTTCCCTACCGGCTCGTTTTCCGACACACGGGGAAGGCCTGTTCCTGTGCCTTTAAGAGTTCCTTCCTGAAGAGTGTCCAGCCTTCCTGGACTCCTTTGCTTTTCAGAACTGCCTCCCAAGGAATTCTGCCAACCAAGTCCCTAAACAGGCCAAAGTCTGCCCTCCAGAAGTCCAAAGTGGCAGTTCTGCTAGCCCCACTCCTTGATTCTCCAAGGACTGAAAACTCTATCATTTCATGATCACTATGCCCAAGACAGCCTCCAACCATCACATCCCACACAAGACCTTCTCTGTTTGCAAACAGCAGGTCCAGCAGGGCACCTTCCCTTGTAGGTTCCTTCACCAGCTGTGTCAGGAAATTTTCTTTCACACACTCCATGAATCTCCAGGACTGTTCCCTCTCTGCTGTGTTATATTTCCAGCAGATATCCGGGAAGTTGACGTCCCCTACAAATACAAGGGGAAGCGAGTGCGAGGCTTCTCCCAGCTGCCTAGAATATTTTATCTATTTCTTCATCCTGGTTAGGTGGTCTATAACAAACTCCCACCATGATATCTGACTTGTTGGTCTTCCCCTTTATTCTCACCCATAGACACTTGATCCTACTGTCACTGTTGCTAATCTCCAGGCAGTCATAACATTCCCTAACATACATGGCCACCCCACCACCTTTCCTTCCTTGCCTATCACTTCTGAAAAGCTTATACCCATCTCTGGCAGCACTCCAGCTGTGTGATTCATTCCACCATGTTTACGTGATAGCTACTGTACCATAGTTATCCCGATGCACAATAGATTCCAGTTTCTCCTGCTTACTGCCCATGCTGTGTGCATTGATGTAGACACACTTCAGTCAGGATAAAGGCCCTGCCACCTTTTCACAGGGAGAGGCCCTAATTTCTGCTAGGCCATTTTCAGGAACTTCCATGGTCACTAACCTGTCAGTAACCCTTGCATTCTATCACTACCTGTCCTTGTGAAAAGTCTCTCCCCAGCTTTCCTTCAGGAA
This sequence comes from Mesitornis unicolor, assembly GCF_000695765.1. NCBI lineage: Eukaryota > Metazoa > Chordata > Aves > Mesitornithiformes > Mesitornithidae > Mesitornis > Mesitornis unicolor. The sequence goes on from NW_010183327.1 coordinate 2,713, forward strand.
CTGGAAGACTGCAATAAGGTCTCCCCAGAGACTTCTCTTCTCCAGGATGAACAGTCCCAACTCTCTCAGTGCAGTGAAAAACATGACAGTTTTGAGGGTTTTTTTGTACAAACTGTTCTGATAACTCTTTTTTTCTTTGTCAATATTGAGTTCTAACCTTATAAAATTTGCCTTTGAGTTGCTATATTTATAGGGAAAGGTATACAATTTTTAGACAGTAAGTATATAGTTTATACTTATTTTTTTATATATTTATGTCTAAAAATTAGTAAAACTAGCACAGATCAACAAAAGTTCGTGACAGTCTTCTGAAAAAGACCTTCAACTAGCTTCATTTCTGACTAGAGTCATCTGTGCTTTTGGTTTGAATTTTTTTTTTTTATGGCAAAAAGACATTTCCCACTCCTTGCAGTATTTTTCTCCCAAAATCCAGTATTTAAATACTTTTATTTGACTTGCACAGCCACATTGAATTGAAACAAAGTTATAAAAATGAACAATGGAATTTATTTTTCACAGGGACCCAAACATAGATTGGATGTTCAAATCTCTGCTCTTCCCATTTCTTTCTGTCTTTCTTAATCCTACTGAAAGTATTGGATTCAGACTACCCAGCTAAATATGTTTCCTCTACAGAAACACCTCTGAGAATCAGGCTCCAGTTGTAGTCAAGGTCATGTTACAGGTAGTTAATCTGATATATCTTAAACATTTCTTTTAGAATGCGATGAATCTCATCTAAGGTTACCTAATTGTTTCCATTGCCAATGCAAAGACACTTACATGTCTAAGATATAAATACAAAACCTAAAGTAGTAAATATTTATGTAAATGAAGATAATACATTTTTACATAAATCAATATAGATACCTTTCAGATTCCCTTGATATGTCTTATTTCTCATCATATGTCACTTTCTTAATCTTCATTATAAAAATATTTATCTGATACCTACACATACCTATACTAGATACACAGTATACAGTACAATTCCCTCTCTCCCTATTTTAGACACTTAAAAAATTTATGTACTTGGCAAGCTCCCAGTTCAGCAACGCTTTTTAAACTTCTTACTTAGCACATGCTTAAGTGTAATTGTACTTAATGCAGTTAACAATAATCTTGAATAAAAAGTTTTAATATATCACTAAGCTTCCTGTTGACTCTTGAAGCTATGTCATCATAATAACTTATTGACAAGAAATCATATACGGACTTTAAGAATTTCTGTTTCAGTAGTAAGTCTTCTGCCTTGATTTTAAACTACTTAACTAATTTTATCTATGCTTGTATACAAAATATTAAATAAAAACAAAGAAAATATCTGTCACACAAGCATAAAATGTCATAACTACAACAAAAAAAGCTAAACATTTCTCATTAAATATAAGATTTTCACAGAGTGTGCAGAATCACATCTTAAGCTGATGCCAATACATATCAGGAAATGAGCATATTATGGAAAAAAAAGAACATAATTAAAAAGTGATTTGGTCTTGTAGAGAATTAAAATCCAACTGCCAGTTTAGATAGTGCTAGAAGTTTAGAAATAAAATTTCATGTTCTCACATTTCTGCAAAGTGTGCTTTTATTACAGCTCAAGAGCTTGAGATAATAACGTTAGGGTAAACATAGCAACTACAGGATGGATTGAGTGAGCTCTGCTTCAGTTTTAAATTTACTCCTGGACATTTATGTTTACTGCTTTTTTTCTGACTGTGGACACATTGTACTTTTGTAGGTGTGTGTAACTCCAAACTGGCTGGAATCAGATTAGTATATTAAGAAGTCCACTGCCATATAATACATTAATGTATGTGAGATAATGATAAATGGAGTTTCATTGTTTAAATTAATTGTTCTGAAAGGCTATGCTATAATGAAACAACTATCAGAAGTGTCTGGCTCATGAAATTGCAAACTCTTGAAAAAAAGGCATCATACATAAAAAAAGATTATTAGAACTATTTATGATTGTCCTAGATACATAGGAATCTTATTAGTTGAATTAGAAGATACATTAACTAAAGGTTTTCTTATTATAAAAAGCATTTGCAAGACTATGAAAGCCTTAGTGCTCCTTCTTGATCTATCACCACTTTCTTTCCTATCAACACGTGCTTTTATACCTTGGAATTTGCATGTTCCAAATTTATAAGCAAGTAGATTAGGCCCTGATGAGGTGGAAATTGATGGTGGTGTGCTCTGACAATTACCATGACAATGCTAGTGAACACCTTTCACAGTGGCAAAGCAGAAAGGTTATTTGATTTGATCCAAGGAGTTGGCAACATGCTTATTCACAGTGTCACACAGCAATGAAGTGGCACCTAGAATAATGGCTGATCACTGCTTTGATGCACTGTCTCTCCTTTATTCATTTTCCTTTTGTCCTTGTCCTTCTTTTCTTTATTAATCCCATTCCCAGTACAGAGTCACAAAGCGATCCTTCTCACTACATAGACTATAAATGTATGTTTAGTAGCTCAGCTTCTTCTTTAACCTGCTGGAAGAAAGACAATGTTTTCATTGTGGTTTTCTCCTCCAGAAAGAGTCAGTAGGACACTTATCAAAATGGTGGACATTTTAGTTCTTATTCTGTGGGAAATGTATGATGTAATAAACTCTTATTAGGAACAAGGATACATTAAATTCCATAACCTTCTATGCTGTCCATGTTGTATGCAGGCTCTGAGCTAAATTCGGGTATCTGAGTAAACTCTAGTGCAGAGCAACGACATTTGGTGTCCACATGAGCGGACTAACTGTTGGCTGCTTTGCAGTCTTTCTTTCTCTGTGTGCAGATACTGTTAAAGATATATGAGAAACATTCTCCAAACTAAACATAATTTTCTCACAAAAATGAATTTTCACAAAATTTCAGGAACATTAAACTTTGATTTGGTTTTGCAAGGTTATGTGCATACATACTTCAGTGAACACCCATAGGGTTGTATGATGATCAGTTTTCGTTTCATCACCACTAAGTTACTTACTGTACATACTGTGAGGGCTTGCACATATCAGAACAGCTATTTTAAGAAACATAATCATACATGTATATGCACACATATGTACACAGCAAAGACATAATTTTTTTTTTCAAAATATAACCCAAAATTGCAATGCTATCTTCGCACAGGTGAAAATTCAGATAGGTCACATTTTATATGAACATGCTATTTAATGTTCATTTCTATGTATTAAAAGTAAAGTTTCGTACATGATGTTGGTGATTCAGTTATAAAGCCTGCTGTATAATTTTGACCCTGAAAGTGCACAAATTAACTGGTGCCTCTGTTTCTAAGCAATGAATTCTTATAGCTAAATACTTATTCGCAGGTGCCATGGCTGGCTAAATACAAGCATATATGCATGCAGTCTGTCTGAGCACCTAGACACTTTGCCTAAGCTCCACCACAACTCACAAATCAACTGGAAAAGGTCTAAATGACACCTAAATTCATGGTAGCTAAAATGCAGTAGTCATGCTCAGACCATGAATAAACTTTGAGTTTTCTTTGAGTCACAGAAGTTGCAGTAGTTTCATTCAAAAACTTCCTGAGGAAAAATAAATACAAGACACAAATTCATTATTCCTCTTAGTACCAGAGGATTCAAAAGCATAGAAGAATGTAATAAAAACTACAGACTAATGTGGAATGAAAACATGCTTCACTCAGTTAGGAAATACTCAACCGAAATTATCTTAGGTGATCACAAAACAGATGGCATTTATTATGGAAAATTTCTATCTGCTGGGTGATACTTTACAGAATGAAGTCTGCTGTGTACGTAGGAAAAGTAGGCAAAAAAGGTCTTGCCCTTCAAAATCTTCTAAAGAGCAAAAGTGAATATCTCTTGTACAGAGATAAGAATTTTCTGTTAGTCCAGTTAATGTTTGAACAGCTTAATAGTCCAGACTATTTAATGCAGAAAAGCCTCATTAACAATACAACTAAAATGGTTATTCCAAAAAAGCACTTAGACACTCCTAGTAGCTATCCCTGTTCCCTGGTGTGGGGCTCACATGTAAGAAACATCCCTCAGGATCTGAAAGCCAACACAGTCGTTCTTTGCAAAGAAGAGCGGGGAAAGGAGGTTGTGATGAGTTGACAGTGCCCTGCCCTCTTGGATGAGAGGAGGATTAAGTCAACGGTTGAGGCTTCTTCCTGCTGGTACTAGGAGAAATGTGATGCTGATGTCAATGCTTTCTTTCTCTTTAATCTTAGTGTTTGTTTGTGGTTATTTTTCCTGTTCTCATGACACAATTTACTTTATTTTCATCGGTTCCAGGTTGAATTCTGAAAGTTCTCCCCAGCCTGCGCCACTCCTGTTACCCCAAGGTACTGTTGTGATTCCCTGCAGCTGTCGGATCTTTAGCACACAGTGTATTCCCAGGGCTCAGTCTAAAACAGATCAGGAAGCAGTCGCTGACCATTGCACAACTGTTAAACCAAACCGCAACCAGCTCACTTTGAGGCAACTGCAGACAAGTCCTGAGACCCTGCAATGCTAGGTCAGTACAAAGCCTGGCTTCTTCTCCTGGTAATGGCAAAAATCACTTGTATTGAATTCAAGGATGAGAAAAAAGTGTTCAAACATACACTTAATGATAAACATCTGTTCCAGTACTTAAGTATTTAAAAGTTTACTTTAAAAAAACCAGTGACCTTTCTCTTACCATCTGGGAAATAGGCAGGAGACATCAAAGTCTTCACTAACTCTCTTATATTATTAATTTTGAGATATTTGGAAATGGAATTCTAATTTCAACTAGAAAAGGGAAGGTCAACGTTCCACAGTTTATACTGGAGTGGATGATAGCAACTTGAGGATAGGCTTAGCTCTTTATTCAGGATGTCTATTAGTGAAGAATAGAGTCAGAATTCTTATTTCTGGAAAAGTAAGTTTGAGAATGTGTCAAAAACATGTTAAAAATATTTACTACTCAGCATGTTCTTGAAAACATTAAATTCAAGGTATTGAACAGAAAACAATATTATTATAGGCAAAATATCTACATTTAGGATAACATGGTGTCCTGGTTTTGCTAGTATAGAATTATTTTCCTTACAGTAGCTGATAAGATTTTTGTTTTGATTCTTACCAGCAGATGTTTACATTTCTCAAGGTTTATTTTCCAGTTTCTACCTAAACCATATGTATCCATAGTTTCATTTGGTTTGTTTTTGGTTTTGGATTTTTTTTTCTTCTCCCTGCACAAGAGGATGGGGGGAAAGCAAAAGCCTGGGAATCTCTGGGACAGGTGACCCAAGACAGATGATCCAAGTGTGATCCAAGCTGACCAGTAAAGATGTCTTCTATCCCATAAACATCACAGTCATTATAAATTGGGGAGTTTGCAGGGGATGACCCCTTCCTTCCTTCCTTTGATCCCTTCCTTGCTCTTCCCCCTTCCCTTCTATTTTGTGATGGCAGCTTTTCTTGGTTCCTGAGATTTAACCCTCCCGTGTTACATTTTTATTGGTGTATGGCCAGTGACTACTGTTTAAGAGCTGAATATAACTTTTATTGCTTTATTATCAATGTTCCTATTCTTACTACAGTTCTTTGGGCTTATTATTATTATTATCATTATTTATTTATTTATTTATTTATTTATTAT
>NW_010183328.1:0-295 GCF_000695765.1 Mesitornis unicolor
ACATAGGGGACATTGCTTCTTCCTCCCTGAAAACACACAAAGTACATGTAAAGATCAATTATTTTTTTTTTAAAATGCTCTTATAAGACTTACAGAAACTTTGGTGTTTGTGAACAAAAAACACAGGCAGTTCTACACAAACATATACATGGAGAAAATAAGCAGATTATGTTAATTCTCAGAAAATGTTAGAGATGTAGTTGTCTCCGTTTAAGGGTCAGAGAGAGAGAGCAGGATTTTCTCTCTATTGCCCCTACCCCTCCCAGGGGGAGGATTAAGAGAAGGGAATAGAGAG
>NW_010183328.1:337-13757 GCF_000695765.1 Mesitornis unicolor
TTAAAACTGTAACAAGTTTAATGAAAACAACAGGGGAAAGGAAAAGGGAATTAATAAGGGACAAAGGATAATTATATACAAAACCCAATCCCAGTAGTCCCGAGCGGAAATGTCCAAGCAGTGCCTCGTGGCCGCTGCGACTGCTGTGACTCGTCACCAGGGACCCCAGTGGTGCTGGGAGCAGATGGTGGTGGATGCTGCCGAGCACGTGGAGCTAGGCCCAGCCGTCCTGAGATGCGACAGGAAGCAGCCCAGGAAAGCCAGGAAAAGCCCACGAAAACCTCGGTTTTTTATAGACTGTGGCCGGAAAGGGGAGGGAACAGTACTGATCTCTGACCCTCCAGGGTCCTACAGACACCACCTGTCCTTCCTTTTCAGGCAGGTAACCCTTAAACCATAACACACATCTTGCTTGTCCCAGGAAAAAAAGGATCTCTTTACTCATCTTTCATCCCCACTTGTACTCCCATTTCCCCATTGGTGGTTCTGCACTGTCCCTTTTGCCACTTTTGAGCTTACTGAATTGTTTTTACTGAAGTGGCTAAACTCTCTAACCTGGTAGAAAACCATTCTGTGTTGGGGTGGCTTAGTTTTCTTCTGGACTATTTTTGAACCAGATTGAAAAAATTGTCCGATGAATACCAGAGAGCCAATAAGGCTGGGAGGACAGAGATGAAGAGTGGGACTTCCTTCTGTTCCACAGAAATGAGTTGTTAGATTTGGCTCACAAGACTACAGTCTGTCGCAGAGCCTCCAAAGTCTGTTCCTAGCAGGTGATACATCATTCCTTATTTGTGATTCAGGGTAAGGAAATGACATAGCTCTACACCAGGGCTCCTCTATACACTGTTTCCTTCCCTGAGACCTCACCATGTGCTGCAGAGACTCATCACTGTAGCCATTGCCTGGCACTGCTGTGGCTGAAGTGATTCTGCTAGCATAGCTTCTGTGTTTTCTAAGGGCAAAATGATGGACACAGACAGACAACTGCATTTCCAAGACCAAATTGTAGGCCTAAATGCTCTTCAAGGTGTTTTGATTAACCTCCAACTTTTGAGCAGGTGTTTGGTGAAATGATAGGGAGAAAATAACAACCGTAGGGACAGCTCTCTAGGCCACCTACTGTCCTGGTTTGAGCTAAATAGAACTAATTTTCTATTTAATTATTTTACTTTTCAGCTCAGTCTCTTCTAAGTGGCTGAACTTGCTGAAACTAGCAGCATGTTTTTCCAGTATGTGCTGCTATAAATATAATCTCAAGGTCAAATTGTCTCACCATAGGTACCGTGCCTGTGCCTACGGGGAGGGAAGCGGACCCAAAACTGACCAACGAGGTATTCCATCCTACATACGTCATACTCGGTATAAAGCCAAGGGATCACGAGGGTCTCGACCCTTCTTACATCTTGGAGCCCTTCCATCTTGGATTCTTCTGTCCATCTCGATGCTCCAATGGCCGAAGTCCGAGCAGAACCCTGGTAGTTCATCTGTCTCTGATTCTGATCCGTGTGTTCCTGCATCCTGCTCCCACCTGCTGCTGAGTTCGGTCTGGGACATTTCCAGTGCCCTGCTCTGCAGAGCCTCTGGTGACGTAATCGTCATTGGGGGGAGGGTGGGGGGAGGATTTTATATTGGTTTTTTATATATATTCAGGGTCTCCCTCACCTCTAGAGGGATGTGGCGACGCCCATCTTGCTATTAAATCCCCAAGAACTGGATCTCTCTGGCAGGTCCCTTTACTTTGCTTCTCTTTATGGCAAACCCAGCTCCCAACAGGATGTCAATTACTTTCTTACCCTTCCCAAAAACTTCCTCTGCTGTGTCACCCCATACAATGATGTCATACCCTTCAACCAGTGTTCTGGTCGAGATAACCCAGGCACACAGTGCTTTGTGTAGTTTTGAACTCCTACTTTTAGGCTGGTCCAAGGTCCTGTTATAGTTAATAATAACTTAGTTTAGTCTTTTAAAGATTGCCTTTGTATAAATCCGGCTGCTATTTGTTCTCTTAATAATGTTCTCATGGGAATCCCAGCTTTTGCAGTGCCTTGGCTTGCAGCCTGTTGATGTTTCTCCGCAAGAGACAAAGATCTGATTTCCAGTCTCCATTCTCCATGGCTTCAAATAATTTCTATTTCCCTTCATGGTAGCCTATAATAACAACAAATTTTGCTGCCTCATTGAAATCTAAGCTAATGGAGCAGTTTAGGCACTTCTTGGACTCAGTTTCTTAGCACTACTCCCTCATTTTCTATTCAAGTTTGGTTTTTTTTCTTAGAGTAAGATAACCTGCACTGCCAGAGACATGCTAATGTTCTCCTGTCTTTTGCCACCTTAACAAGGTTTCTACATGGCAAATCTCACTCTGAATTTTCCTCCCTTCACTGCAGGACATATATCCAGACACTCTGAGACATATGATCTTTGAAAGCCCTTGTTCTGATGAGCTGTCAGGGAAGGCACTGCCATTCAGATTCGGGCACCTCCATTTAGACAGGTACAAAATATGTATCTACATGCAAGGTAGGTATCTAAAATCCCCTCTCACTTGATGGAAGTATAGACTCAGCTGCCCACACATGACTTGCTATTTGATACACTCTCAGGAATCTTGTCTGGCTTTTCTTTACTGGACTAGAAGGACTCTGGTGCCCCTGTGTCACATCCACGAGGGACCAGATGATGATGACACAAGATCTGTAGGCAATCCACAGCATTCTGGATCGGGATCCCGAACCCAAGCACTATACTGTAGGATATCTCAAATGGCTCTCGAAGACTGTGATAAGGGAAGCGAGCAAAGACCTAAATCTCCACCCCTTAATCTCCCTGTATCCCACAAAACTGAAACCTAGATACACAGCTCATGTGTAGGCATTTTAATTTAGGTGTTTAAATGTGAGGCTTAGTCCTAACACAGTAGGCATAATCTCTCTTTTCTCTTCTTCATGTACATAAGTCAAAACACTTTATACCAAAAGTATTAACCTCTTAATGTGACATATGATACAAATTATACCAACAGAGAGAAAAATGAAAACTAATAATAAAACAAAGGTCTAAGATTATGGTTCAAATGCGTACACCAGTATTCTTATATATTCTCAATATCTCATTTCAAATGACGATCAGTGTGGAACACAAACATAATCAATTTAGCTATGTCTCCACAATCAGTCTGAATACCCTTGGAGACAGTCTTTGGAGACAAATTGTACTGTTTCCATATCATTTTATGCGAGTTGTTTATCTCGTCTCAGATAAGGCTAATAAATATATGGAGAATGATAAATGAAAGGCAGTGATAACTATTTAGCTATCAATCATATTAATTTAAAAAACCCAGTAATTTTGGAGCTCAAATCCAGTTGTGGCTTGCTCAGTCCAATCCAAATATTTTACCTTCTACAGAAAAATGAGAATGAGAATGAAATTAGGGATGGAGTATGCACATATACACATCTTAGATAATAGTAGAAATGTTCTAGAAACCTTTTGTACCCTAAAAAAGAATTTGAAGAGTACTTGTGTAGCATGATGTCCCTCTCCTAATCTAGTGGATGTGTCTCATCTTTGTCTTCTTTAAAAATGTCATTGAGAATGAGATTGTATTTTCATTGTTTTATCCTTTTTCATTGTTGTACCTCGAAAACAGATATAATATGCTTTATAACACAGACAATTTTTGGTATGCATTATAACCTTAGAATATTTTCAGTCACATTTTATTTTTTTTCTCAAATTCATCCACGCATTTACACCATCTTATTAAAGATGAGTTTAAATGTGTTTTATTTGATGCATTGGTGAATGCATTACTTCATTAGGAAACCTCATGGAAATTCCTGTGCTTAATGTTAAAGTGCCTCCCATCCCACATCCATTTCAATTAGTGTGTGACATTGACACAGCCTTAATGCCCTCAACTGTTCATTTGACACAATCTCACACAGTGATATCTCACCAAAACAGGAAGCTGTTTTCGCATCTCTTTTGCATTATGTATTCACATGGCTAATGAGCATCTTGGAGGCTGTCCAGTTTGCTAGAATATGTCATGCTTCCCTTCCTGTCACTCTACTTTCATTAACTCTCTGTGATATTGCCAAAGACCCTACAAAGTGTAAATTGTTCTTATCCACTTGTTCCAGAAAATGATCACATCCACTGCCACTTGGAAATTATTTCCATTGTTGAGTACAATTAAATATTAAATGTGCGCTGAAATAATTTCATTTTCCTGAAGTGCTAACCTCTGAAATTTTGCCCACATATGGTCTAATACTAGAAGAATTTCCTCCTTCCCTTCCCCATTTATTTACAAAAATAATATGTATCTGTCTCAAAATTCTGAACTGCAATGTTTGTAGCAAGACTAAAATACAGTCATTACTCCCACTTTATTTTGAAGTGGCATTAAAATCAAAGTAGCAGGATTAAAGCAGGATATTAAAACAGAATAAATGGCAAAGACTGATATTTGAATAAATACATATACATGTAAAAGCAGAATCAGTTAAAAAATAAAATATGAAAAACTTTTAATCCATAGCAGATACTGTGAAACTTTTTGAATTTCAAATTGCCTGAAAATTTTTAATGAATATTTTATAACACTATGAAAATAATTTCATTTAAATGGGACATGTACAGCACATGGCAACTACGATAAGTAAAAGGATCATTGTTTCAGATTAATAGTATCTTCTTTATATCCAGCTGTGGCTAAGCCAGTGCATATTGCCTCAGCTTAATAAATATAAGCCTGATATGCATGAGTAACTATGTAACATTAAAGTTCCTTTGTATTTTCAAAATAAAAAGGAGTTCAGATCTTGCACTTAGTTGTTTCCAATTATGCTTATGCAATGTTCATTAACTATCTAGAAAGATATACATGATACCTATACTGGCACTGAAATAAACATGTTTTCTATGAATAATAAACTTAGTTCTGTCTGCTACTTTCAATATAATTCCTACTCTCTTCTTAATAATATTTTATTTACCTCCCAGTAGGAAATACCATGCTTAGAAAAAGACTGAGGTTATATTATTTATTCTAAAGAATAATTTTGATCATTGCAGAAATATTAAATTTCATGTAAAGAAAGTATAACATTTTTAAAATATATGTTCTTGCATGGACCCACAGGCCAACAGAAAAAATGCTTCAATACCTATGCAGTTCTGAGAGCAGGTAAAGTAGAATCATAGAATCATAGAATGTATTGGGTTGGAAGGGACCTTTAAAGATCATCTAGTCCAACCCCTCTGCAGTAAACAGGGACATTGTTACTAGATCAGATTTCTCAGAGCCCCATCAAGCCTGACCTTGAATATCTCCAGGGATGGGGCCTCCACTACCTCTCTGGGCAACCTGTTCCAGTGATCTATCAACCTCATGTTGAAGAACTTTTTCCTAATATCCAACCTAAATCTACCCTTTTCTAGTTTAAAATCAGTACTCCTCGTTGTATCACTACATGTCCTAGTGAACAGCTCTTCCCCAGATTTCTTATAGGCTGAACAGCTCCAACTCTCTCAGCCTATCTTCATACGAGAGGTGCTCCAGCCCTTTGATCATCTTTGTGGCCCTCTTCTGCACACACTCCAGCACTTCCATGTCCTTTTTGTGTTGGGGACTTCAAAGCTGGAGGCGGTACTCCAGGTGAGGTCTCCCCAGAGCAGACTAGAGGGGCAGAATCACCTCCCTCGATCTGCTGGCCACACCTGTGATGCAGCCCAGGATGTGGTTGGCCTTCTGGGCTGCAGATGCACATTGGTGGCTCAAATCAGAATCCCACTGTTCTAATTTGTTCTAAATTTCACTTGTACTGACAACTTTGAAAGTAGTCCTATACCTATTTTTGAAGACAGGAGAGTATGTTGAGAGCTTACACAATATTCTTTATGGTAATTGTATCCCTGACGTGAATATTTCTTCCTGGGCTTCTGTTACGGTTTAAGGGTTAACAGCCTGAAAGGGAAGGACAGGTGGTATCTGTAGGACCCTGGGGGGTCAGAGATCAGTACTGTTACCTCCCCTTTCCAGCCACAGTCTAAAAAACCAAGGAGGCCCAAGGTTTTGCGGGCTTTTCCTGGCTTCTGGGGCATTTTTCCTTTCGCATATCCGGACAGCCTGGCTACCTCCATGTGCTCGGCAGCATCCACCACCATCCTCTCCCCAGCACCACTGTGGCCCCTGGTGACGAGTCACAGGGGCCACGAGCCCCTGCTCAGACACTTCCAGTCAGGACTACTGGGATCGGGTATTGTATATGGTTAAATATCCTTTGTCCCTTATTAATTCCCTTTTCCTTTCCCCTGTTGTTTCATTAAACTTGTTACAGTCTTAACTTCCAACCTTGTGTGAAGCATCTCTATTCCCTTTTTTTTTAATCCTCCCCTGGGAGGGTGGGGGACAATAGAGAGAAAATTCTGCTCCCTGGGTTTGCTCTGAGCCCTAAATGGAGACAGCTTCCTATCCCTCTTTATTCACCCAATAACTTCCACATATTCATACTCTCCTGGGTGCTGTGTATGATTGTATATTAATCAGTTTCCAAAAGAATCTTTACCCTCATCACAAAATCCTACACTTTAAACAGTCTAACAAATGACCACAGTAGTTGTAACTCAGAGATCTGTGACTCTGTTTAGTTGATTCACTTTAGTTAAGATCCACTATTCCAGTGGATCTTAAACTCATATTTTTGTAAACATTGAGATTTCAAAGATATCAGCATAGAAGAACGGGCCTAAAAATAATCTAATATGGTAAAGTCAGTGGACTTATAGATTAGTTCATGAAGTTCATGAGAAAAGAAGAAAGCATATAGATATTATTACCATAGAGAATGTGGTAAAGAAGCTACAGAGTTTAAGACCAGAACAGTAGATCGTATAAACAAGGTATGCACCATAGGAAGAGACATAGTCACATAACAGAAAAAGTGATAAATATGCTAAAAGTTTAAGAGACTTCCTTGCCTCTATCAATCTGTAAAATTAAATAACTTTCTGAAAACATGGCCAGGGCATGTCAAATGTACCCGCTTTTATTATTTTGATAAGATTTTTGTATAAAACCAAATATGTAAAAACATTACAATATTAAAGTTGGAATATTTCAATAACTGGACAAGAATTGTATTACTACTATTTTATCTCTGAAACACTGGATAGTTTGAACAGTTCTTGTCTTTCTGGTGGTTTCTAAACTATAAGACCTCAGGTATCATATTCTAAAATGCATGATCTTTTCAGACATTCATGCCTGAAAACTGGAATATTGACTTCTGTTTCATTAGCTTGGAAAAATGACAAAGATCCTTATAACTAAGTCTTTTGGAGCTCATTCTTGAATTTTGAGATTGACTTGGCAATCATTCTTCTGCCCATTGAATCTTATCAAATAGACTTTGTAATAACAATGTGCAAACATATACATGATGAACAGTAAGAGGTGAAGACAGTAGTGTTTACTAAAATCTTATCTGCTCTCTGAATTGTGTTAACACTCATAGCAACTTTGAATGGCTGAAGACACCAATAACGTTACAATATATGAGGAAAAAAAAGGAAAAGATAGAAAAACTCTCAATACAGTCTGAGGAAGACTCCATGTATGTTCCATTTCTGCAAGTTTAATAAATCAATGTAAAAGACAACCAAGAAAAAGAAAAGCTATTACAGCTGAAGGAAAATTTTGCTGTTAAACAAATGGGAGACAGTAACTTTGAACAAATTTGGTTTACAAATTAGAAAATACTTCTAGTTACCAGGTGAGGGATTTTCTGAAACAGAATTCAAACATGGATGGGAAAGCTAAGAAACCCCTTTGATTTTAAGTTGATTTCTAAGTGAAAAGATTGCCTTGAATCGGTGACATAAAAGAATCTTTTGGAGCATTTTCACCTGTATTCTCAATTTCAGGTGGGAAAACTTGAATTTATTGTATGATATTTTAATATAGATAGCATCTATAATCATGTCTTCAACTAATATCAGTGATGGAAATGAATTTTTCTTTCCAAAAATACTATGTGCTTTTGATCACAAATGATTTATAAAGAGTATTTTGCTTTCCAGGCACAAGTTTCCATATGGAAAACATTGCTTTGTAGTAATCAGGGATAATTTAAATGACTCTATGTTTATGATATAATTATGTAGGAAAAAAACCCACAAAAACAAGAATCTGAGAGAGTTTCATATATAATTCATGCATTCAAAGCTAGCCCATCTGCACCTTTGCTGTTTTGCATAAAATGCATTGCACTTCTGAGGTACTCCACTCTTATTTTTTTCCTATCCCTTAGTAAGAGATCTTACAAAATAACCAACATCTCTATAAGATGACAGCTTTCCATGTCACAAAGGACTACATGATTTGAGTATATAGTACATTTCCTTCATGTTGTTTGTATTTATTTAATCTATGCATGCTGCATTTAGACCACAGTATGTTTCAGAATAAATAACCGACAGCAGTAGTTGCCTGAACCACAACAAAAGGAGTCAGAATGATGAAATAATGATGTTACATTCAAGTGCTTCACATCAATGTGAACCAAAATCACCAAAAAAATCTACAATGTCAAAGGTGAGAAAGGTTGCTTGATGTCAGTGGAGCAAATATCATCCAAACCAGTTGTCTTCCATGATGACATGCAGCTAAAGTGATTATTTACTCATGACATGGTAAATGGCAAAGTGTGTTGCTGGATTTAAAAAAAATGGGTTTTTTTTAACTGATTCTAAAAATCTGAAAGATCTCACCCCACGATAAGACACTCTTATCTTCATTCTGCTGGAGGATGCGAAGATTTTCATAGAGAAATTTTAATATATGTTATTTTGTTCATATATTGGGTTTTTTTAACTGATTCTAAAAAACTGAAAGATCTCACCCTACGATAAGTCACTTTTCTTCATACTGCTGGAGGATGCGAAGATTTTCAAAGATAAATTTTAATATATGTTATTTTGTTCATATATTCTTCCCAAAACAATCACTAAAGGCCATATTGACTGATAGGATACCAGTGTAAAGGCATCTTTGTTCTGACCCAGTACAGCCATTTTTATATTGTTATACTCTGTAAAAAGTAAGGTAAGAGATCTACCACATCATTTCAGGAAGGAATGCTGCAAAGTCTGTGAGCTGCAATTATTAATTTTTTAGGTATTATGATGTATTATTTATTGAGCATTGTCTGTGAAATGAAGGCAAGATAGATTTTCTCTATGTTAAATTCATTCTGGTGTACTAGAAAAATACAGAAGCTTTCTAGATTGTAACAATCTACTGTATATGGTAGGCTGCTGATACAGCATTGCTTTTTACACTGATTTTTGCTAAAGTGATAGGTGTTTTGTTCACCTACCAAAGCTGAAGTCCACAGCAAATAGTAAGCATCAGAAGGGCAGAGTCTTAAAAGCCAAAAGTCTTTTAAATTAAAACTAAATCTGTCTTATTAGAATAGAAACACACAAAAGCCCAGAACACATACAATTTAAATAGAGAAAACTCAAGTGCCTAGAACAGCTAAAGCAGAAACAGGGAATGCTTCCTTGTCCATTAAATTGTTACAGAAGAATTCTTGTGTTCGCCTGTGTTGACTTGGTCAACTGAGTTGCAGAAAACAATGCACAAGCTTCTGTGATCCCCTGGAAAATTAATTCCATCACCTCCATGGCTTGTCCATCTTCTCTTTGCTCCTGTCAGTTCTGGCTCTCACTGTCTTGCATCCCATTTCCTCCCTGGGAATCCTTACTTTCTTGACAGGAAGATCATGGTCTTTCACTCCAGAGGGTCCCAGCCAGATCTCTCCTTTCCTTGTTAGAAAAGTGTAACACACAAAACTACTAGGGAAACATGTTAAAATAAGTATCATGAGAAAACCAAAACAGACAAACAAACAACCTCAACCAACCAACCCCTGAATGAACATTTATAACTATTGAACTAGGAAAGCTAGTTTTGTTGTTTGGACTGCAGAACAAGAGAAGATCTTGTTCATATAGTTTTGTACCCTCTACCACTGTAAAATAAGAGCAGACTGTAATCAAAATATGTTAAAGTGGAGTTGGTGGTGACAGAGCAAGGCAGAAAACAGCTTTCCTCTGAGAATATTCACAGCTCTATGGTTTCTCCTCTTGCCTCAGAAGGAAGCAAAGGACTTCATGCAGAAATCTATACGTTGTGGCAGTATGTGCCCCCAGGGTAAAAGCAAGGAATGAAGAAACAGATGAGGAGAATCACTCCCTCAGAAATAAAAAATAGAATAAAAATATCACTGATCTCAGGGTATCTCTCAATCTGTTCTTTCTCACAAGGATTAGATGTAAAGACATGAGTTCCCACCATTTCTCTTCAAAGTGTGATCAGTGGAACAAAAACATATGCTAGGTACTGGTTACAGCTTTCCAGCAGGGAATTGTCCTGGTTTGAGTTAAATAGAACTAATTTTCTATTTAGTGATTTTACTTTTCAGCTCAGTCTCTTTTAAGTGGCTGAACTTGCTGAAACTAGCAGAATGTTTTTCCAGTATGTGCTGCTAGAAGATAAGGTCAAGGCCAAATTGTCTCATCATGGGTGCCGTGTCTGTGCCTATGGAGGGGTGAAGCAGACCCAAAACTGACCAACGAGGTATTCCATCACACATACATCCTACTCGATATAAAACCGAGGAATCACGAGGGTCTTGACCCTTCTTCCATCTTGGAACCCTTCCATCTCGGACCCTTCTGTCCATCTCGATCCTGCAGCGGCCGAGGTCTGAGCAGAACCCTGGTAGTTCATCTGCCTCTGATCCTGATTCGTGTGTTCCTGCATCCTGTTCCCACCTGCTGCTGAGTTCGGTCTGGGACTTTTCCAGTGCTGGTGACGTATTCGTCATTGGGGGGAAGGGTGGGGGAAGGATTTTATATTGGTTTTGTATATGTATTTGTACATATTTGTATATATTTCATTATTTTCCTATTTACATTATTATCCTGTAGTATTAGTATTATTGTTTCATTAAACCTGTTATTTTTATTTTCCAACCCATAAAGTCTCTCTCCCTTATTCTCTTTTCTCTTCCCTTCTGGGGAGGAGAGAGGGGTTAATAGAGAAATTTTTAAAACAGACTTAACCAATCCCTTCAACATGAAGTTATCTGAATGAAAGAAGGCAGGAGGCATGAGATCAAACATCTTACACAACAGACATGAGTTTCTAGTATGGTGGAGGTGAAGAGACTACAAAGTACAAGGACGATAAACTAAAATAGTTACATATCCTCTCATCTTCCCCCTCTCACAGTACAAACCTGACTGGAAGTTTACATCTGCCAAAAGCTTGTCACATGTACATGCTACATTATGATGATATACTGACAGCAGGCACAGTTGCAAGATATTTTGGGGGGTGAAAGTAGCACTTCAGGCACTAAAAGAGATTATTTATTCTAGCATTTATGTGATGCTGGAAAGGTCAGAAAGCTACAAAACACACAGAAAAGTTCTAGAGGGGGGACTGTATTTTCACAGAGAAAATCTACATTAGTTTTTACCCTCAGTGTGAATAAGAACTGTTAAAGCTATAAATATTAGCAACACAAAATGAGTTTACGATGGGTTTTTTTTTCCTACAGCTGGAAGGGACCCAGCTCATGACCCAGGAATGAGCTTCAGAATACCAAGGCCCCTAGAATAGGTTAAGTCTCAGTCATTAATTCTTCTGGGGTAAGCTTACTTTCATGTATTTAATAATGTACTTTATACCCTCTTTTCATTTATTCTGATGTGAGCCTAGCTTTCTCAAGGGTTTATGGTGCTATGGATCACTTTAGTTTGACGGGTGACAGAAGCTGTATTGGGTGACTCTAGACCTTTCCATGCAAAAACAGCAGGAGGTAAAACAAAACAAACCAAACCCCCACACCACCTCCCTGCCCCACAAGCAAGCACTCAAACACCACAGAGTGGACTTGCAGAAGTCTCAAAAACTTCCCTTATATTAGAAGCAAAATTTTTCTAAAGATTTCTGGAGGTTAATTGGAAACACAATATATTAGAAAGGGATTGATGAGTAAAATCAGTTCTTTGAACTATGAAAAAAATCCTTAAAACCAAAAAAAAAAGCATGATTTTCCTAATTACTCTAGAAAGTTGATCCTTAATCATATCTCCTAAACAAAAATAATTTTGACCCAGGGTTAGGAGCTGTAGTTCATCTGTTCCATCATAGGACTGGGATTTATGTGGTCTCAATCCCTGAAGTAATAACACTGAAATTTTGTCTTGATGGCACAGTGACATCGTAACTCAGTTCCCTAAGATAAGGATTTAGGAGCTGATTGGGAAACAGCAAAGGAAATTTTTCAAGACCACGATAGGCTTATGACTACCTAAAACACAAAGCAACACACAGCTTTAGGTTATAACAGCTGGAACTCTTTCCTCATGTATGCTAAAAAGCACCTGGGAGGACTTTTAGGGGCTCTGTGAAGAAGTTGGTATTGAAGTACTCCATATCCCAGCAGTGTGACGACACTGTGCTATGCTGATTCAGAAATGAGTCAGCTCAGTTACCAGAAAAGAGGAGAATCAGGTCTTTTCTGAAGGTACTTGCAGTGATATAGATGTGACAGAATGACTCATCTGTCATCACTGTTTTAGTCAGCAAAGTCTTTGGCTAAGTGGCAAGTATTTATAACTGGAAAAGAAAAGGAGGCAATCAAAATGAAGTAAGCACAAAAGATCTGGATGTTAGGCCTGTTCTATAACACTCAAGTATGAGACCATTACTTCCTTAACCGTAAACATAATTTTTATGCTAGCATCTGTCCAAGTCCAACTCACTGTACTACATGCTTTATGCATTTCTATCTGTTCCTGATTCAGAGGATATAAGTTTGCTGCAGCCCTCACCTAAGTAAAGAGTGATAAATCTCTGTCTCTTTCCTTGCAAAATTATTTTTTTTCATCTGTAGTATTTCCTTCAGTATAGGTTTTATTTCAGTTTTAGATGGCATGCATGACAGGACTTGGGACATTTTCCTTTGAGAGATCCTTTCATAAAGCTTTTGAAGAACATGAACCAAGATCCACAGAAATCAACAGGAGCTTTTCCATTGATATTAGTAGGTGTTTCATTAAATTTTAACTTCTAAATGCTCTTTCCACAACATTCTCAACTAGGCATAATTAAATACCTTTCAAAATAAATTACAATGGGTGAAATTGTGACCTCACTGTGGCAAACCTTTCTTCATTATTGGGTTTGGAATTTCTGATATCAGTGTATGACTTTGCAGTTTTTTGCCTTTACATTGTATAAGTGAATACATTCACTACTTATAATTTTGCTTTGGTGCAATACATTTTCACACCTCAAAATTTTGATTATTTTCTAAATGGAAAAAAA
>NW_010183329.1:0-1690 GCF_000695765.1 Mesitornis unicolor
TGTTGATTGACAATCAGCTGAATATGAGCCATCACTGTGCCCAGGTGGCCAAGAAGGCCGACAGCATCCTGACTTGTATCAGGAACAGTGTGGCCAGCAGGACCAGCAAAATGATCCTTCCCTTGTACTCGACACTGGTGAGGCCACACCTTGAATCCTCTGTTCACTTTTGAGACCCTCACTACAAGGGCGATATTGAGATGCTGGAACTTGTCTGGAGAAGAGCAGTGAAGTTGGTGAAGGATTTAGAGCACAAGTCCCGTGAGGAGTGGCTGAGGGAACTGGGGCTGTTTAGCCTGGAGAAAAGGAGACTTTATAATCCTCTACAATTACTTGAAAGGAGGTTGTAGAGAGGTGGGGATCTATCTCTTCTCCCTCATAGCTAGTGATGGGACACAGAGAAATGGCCTCAAGTTGTGCCGGGGAGGTTTAGCTTTGATATTGGGAGGAATTTCTTTACCAAAAGGGTTGTCAAGCACTGGAAGGGCCTTTGCAGGGAGGTGGTTGAGTCACCATCCCTGGAGGTGTTTAAAAGACGAGTAGATGTTGTGTTTAGGGACATGGTCTAGTGGCAGACTTAGTAAGGCTGGATCAATGGTTGGACCCAATGATCTTGAAGGTCTTTTCCAACTGAAATAATTCTATGATTCTATGAGACCAGAGAGCTTTTCCAAATAATGCAGCCAAAGGACTGGTTCAGCGACTGGAGTCCTGAATCTTGGTTTGCCTCTCTCCTCAACTCACTGGGACTTAATGTGTTGGGGAAATAGTTTTTGAAACAAGCTGTGAGTTCTTATTTTTTGTCTCTCTTTCTCTTTCCTGTCTATCTAAAATCACCACCCAGGAGGAAGATTATGCAGTGTTTGAGCCACTGGGTGGTGTGAGAGACTGAAAGAGTTAATGATGTCTCAATCATTGTGGCAAGGCATGCTCTGCATAACAAAAGACAGGTTCTGCTCAACAATGAGAAGAAAAACCTTAAGTCTTAAGTGCTGGAAGCAGAGTCTGCCTGTCCAAGGATACACAGCTCTTTGTTGCCAAGCAAGAACACTCACCATATATGGCCAGAGGTCATACAGAGTTAATTTGGTGAAGGGGCTCATGACCATCACCCCCCCACAATGGCACCTGCACAGCAGACCAAGAGTTAAGTAAGTCCTCGAAGGACTGGACTGTATAAAAGACGCTGACTCAGGGAGTCACTGTGCACACCCGTCATCAGAGGATTGCCCTGGCATGATTGTCATCTATTATCGCAGGATCCAATGGAGGTGATATATTTCCTTCTCTCTTTACTATCACTCTTTTATTTTCCTCCTTCTTACAAAAGACTACCACTAAGAACCCACATTGCCAACTGCTTCTAAATTTTCAAAGTTCAAATTATTTACATTATAAATAAAACACTTAATTGAATGTTTGGTGTTGCTTCACCTTAATTTAGCCTGAGGGGATTTGCAAAACTTTAGTAGCTCTCCTCCCCACAGGCTGAGAGAGTTGGGGTTGTTCAGCCTGGAGAACAGAAAGCTCTGGGGGAACCTTATAGCGACCTGCTCGGGGGGACCCTTATAGCGACCTTCCAATATCTGAAAGGTGCCTATAAGAAATCTGTGGAAGAACTGTTTACAAGGTCATGTATCAATAGGATGAGGGGTAATGAATCTGTCATGGTTTAAGGCTGGGCTGGCCA
>NW_010183330.1:0-1528 GCF_000695765.1 Mesitornis unicolor
GACCAAATTATTTCCACCACAGGAAAACAATTATGTAAAAAACCAAATGTATCGCAATCAGTCCCTTTTATACAACCTGCTTGGGCCAGAAGCTGCCCGCGACTATTCTGAAGGGAGAAAGCCTGGGAGGGGAGATTGGTGCGCCTCTTGCTCCCACTCCCCGGCGGCTTCTCGAAAAGGAAACATTTAGCAAGCCCCTCTCCTGTTTGACGGCAGAGGATGGGCTCTGCCGCACGCTGTGGCTCTGCCCAGGAGGGCAGCGACGAACACCTGGGGACGCCGGCTCCGTCCTGGCAGCATGCCGGGACCTCTCATCCCTCCCGGGGGCTCCGCTCCGCGCCCCGTCGAAACCTCCCCGGAGACACCTGCCCGTGGGCACCGCCGCTGCCCCCAGGTACGGAGGGGTCGCTTGTTTCAGTACCTGACACCTTGATTTACAGCAAGTGCTTCCCCAACACCCTCACAAGCCGCAACAAAACGCTGTGAGCTCATCCTCTTCCCGTATTAAGGAACGTTTTCTGCAGAAATTTTGGGTGCAAAGCCAACCGTTTTCTACCTGCGGGTTATTTTATGTTAAACGACACTTGCTGCCACAGTTTTAAAGCCCAGCTCCTCAGCCAAATTTTATATTGCATAGGCAAATAAAACCGAAAACATAAGAGCTGAAAGAGAAATCATGCTGAAAACATTAAATCGTTTAAACTGTTAATAAATTCCCTGAACACCTGGTAGGCTATAAATTAAAATGTATAGCTAATAGGCTCCTTTGATTTACACTGCCCTGTCGACTAATTAAAAATAATTGTGACATCCCCTGAAAACAACCCCTACACACTCATAGGTCTATTACTCATGTTAAAAGTAAAACGTCCATCAAATATTTTTAGAATTTTTTTTCCCCTAGAAATTAAAAAAAAAACAAACCCAAACTTACACCAAAACCCAACCCTTACAGACTCAGGAAAAATAAATAGCCTTTATAAACTTGGAATACTGAAGTTTCTTCACAAATTATTACTTCACCTTTTCCTTGAGTTACAGCCCTCTGCACCTCTCAGAGATCACCCTGGCCAACAGTGGTTGATCTTCTCAGCAATCGCTTCCAAAATTATGTTCTATCCTTAAGAAAAAGGGAAAAAGGAGGAAGTGAAAGAAATAAAAAGGTAATACTTTTCAAAAGAAATCCAGCCCTACAGAGGTTTTACTCTGCCTGCAACAGATTAGTGCTAAATAAAGGGTGTTAAAAGCAGGTGCTTTTCTCCCTTGCTGCTCTTTTTATTATGAAGATCAGAAGCTTCTCCTAATATATATAGTGAGGGAGACCCTTCTCTATTGCTTTTATTGAAAAGACCAAACTTGTGACATCACTAACCACCTTCCTATGGCTGAGTTTGCCTCATCTCTGCCTCAGTGGGCTTGGAAAAAAAAAATACAACCCAACTATGGCTTTGCTAATATGGCAGGAACAGAGCAGTGCCAAACCCGTTTAGGAGACTTACCATGATACTGTGCCCTTTCCCGTACCCCC
>NW_010183330.1:1559-3803 GCF_000695765.1 Mesitornis unicolor
CCAAGACTGTTTATCATCTGCAACACCCTGCGCAACACTTTTTATCCTGCCACCTACACAAATGCTTAACCTGTGAGCAAACTTCTCCTGGTACCTAACCTCCCCGCAAGCCTGAGCCCTCCTCCGTAGCAGGACAGGGCGAAAAAAACCTATACGTCTACCGAAGTTTAAACCCCTCCTTTCCCGCAGGATGGAGCGCGGCTCGGAGCCAGAGGATGCGCACCTGGGGAAGCGGCTGCCGGGGAGGGACCCGTCGCCACCTGGAGCATCTCACCCCGCCAGTCTCCGGCCGCTTCTCCGGGTGTCCTCTGGCCTCGCGGGAGCGTGGGGGTGATGAGACTGGACGAGAGGAAGGAGCCGTGGAGAGATGCTTTGGCAGAGGTGTGGGTTAGGGTCCATCCGGCGCAATTCCCGTCCCCACGCCTTTGCCAAAGCATCTCTCCGCGCATCGGGCACGGCTGACCTCGGGTTTTGGAAGCGAGGAAAAGACACAATTTTTGTTCAGGTTTCACCTGCCGGGGCCTCTGTTGCGGCAGGGCTTCCCTCCAAGGCAAAGCGCTTGCGGCGGTTGGTTGTTTTTCGAAAGGACCGGTAGTTTTGTCGGACACGGATAGGGCTTCAGCCGCGGGGAGGTGAGGCAAAACCTTGTCTTTTCCTTTCTGGTCAAGTCCTCCCTGCCGTGACAAGGCGAACCTTATCATTTTAGGTTTTCTGCCTCTCCTTTCTCCCCCCTTTCCGCCTCAAAAACAATGAGATTTTGGAGGGATGCCGCACTTGGCTACTACCTCCTTTTTCCATATGTATAAACACGCATAAATCAGCTTTCCTTAAGAGGAAGCTGACCTGGGAGTTTGGCTAAGAAGATAAGTCCCTGTTCCAGGTTTGGCACGTAATTCCGGAGTGGGGGAATAGGTCCAGGGGCTGCGGGCGGATGGGCTACCGGGATACCCTCAGACATTGCTCAGGAGCGAAACATACCCCTGAAACAAAAGCCGACAAGTGGGACAGGTTCAGCTAATTGGGGAGGAGGTGCCATTGCAGCCTCAGAGAGGTAGAAGGAAACAACGACGACCTCCCCACACCCGGTGCTCAGAGACAGGCTGAATCCTCAGTGCTGCAAACTTCCCATCCTTCACCTTTGTAAAGTTCCGCCTTTCCCTCCTCCCTCTTGTTTTATTCAAAATAAAACATCTTCGTCATTTCCCCTCCCGGATTTCTATAACCTCAGTTGCACTCGTCCAGGGCTTCGGTTCAGACGGGGAGTTTAACCTCCCCAGCCTTCCCAGGGTGGAAAAAGTGGTGTTCAGCAAAAAAACACACAGGCGTGCTGACTACTCGGGTGTCTGGCGGGGAGGGGAAGGGAGCGGCAGAGCAGCGATTGCTGGGCTCGTCCTGCAAGGACCAGAAATCCGCTGGGACTTGCACAACCCCTGTGATCTAGCAAGGTTCAAAGCCAGCGGAACGCAGCTCGCTGCAGGCGAGGTGCGAAGTCCCAGTGCTTTTTTTTCAAAGCTCCCAGGGTGGTCTTGAGGGCAAGGCTGCTACACAGCCAGCAGCTAGCGCGATTGCTTGCCGATTTCGGCAGACTTTCTAGCCACATACTCGCCCGCAACCGAGCCCTGTTGCGCTCTGCTGTCCCCAACTTCCCTATAGGTTGCCTTCCTGCTTTCTGACTCCCCCGTGGCTGTCAGGGATGAGAAACTCCTTACTGACGTGGTGTAATCTTCTAATTGGGTGAAAGGATTGCTTGGTGAGAATGAGAAAACCGTTCTTTTTTCCTCCCCATCAGCAAGACTCAAACGTTTGGTGGCATTCCATCGGCGCACGCTAATATCCTTTATTAAACAATGACAGAGCAGCTGAGCAGGGCTGCCTTTCCCACCCGAAAGGCGGCTGGAGCTCCCGAAGTTCAGCTGTCGACACGGAGCGCGGTTTATTTAGACAATATGCATTTGATTTAATGTGCTCGAGAAAGGGGGAGGGCGGGGGAGAGAAAGCGTTGTGTGGAACTGAAGTTGCCAAATCTTCCGTCTGGTTCCTAGAATCCGGTAGACACCGAAAGGAATAATTTTCAAATTTG
The DNA here is from genome assembly GCF_000695765.1 of Mesitornis unicolor. Taxonomy (NCBI): domain Eukaryota; kingdom Metazoa; phylum Chordata; class Aves; order Mesitornithiformes; family Mesitornithidae; genus Mesitornis; species Mesitornis unicolor. Next base: position 3,640 of record NW_010183330.1, read on the forward strand.
AGGACGAAGAGTCAGTTATTAATTCATAAAAGCCCGTCTCTGCTCTCTATACCCGGCTGGCACCCCGCGGCGGCGCAGGCGGTGGAGCGGGGCTGGGCTCCAGCGGGCGGCGGCGGGGCCGGTGAGTCCCAGTGAGCTGTCCATGGTGGTGCCGGGCGACGGCT
>NW_010183330.1:3867-38678 GCF_000695765.1 Mesitornis unicolor
TCCCCGTCCCAGCCGTGGCTCCAGCCCTGGCCCCGACGGGGCGCTGCCGCTCCGGTTAAGCGGTCTGCGTTACCGGGTCCCTAAGGTGCTCTATGATCTCCTCAAGTTAGGGTGTTACCGGATCCCTGATAACTGGTCCCGAGTACCTCCCCAGGGTAAGGCCATCTGGCCGATCCGTGCCGTTTCGACCCCATAAAGCCTCCAGGTGAGTCCTCACCTGTAGGTAATTAACCTGAAAGACACAGGCAGCTATTTCAGACCCCTGTTGAAGGGAGGCTTGCAAACATGCCCACTCCAAACGCTCACGGCACTTGAAATGCTAATAGTCACCATGCTTTCAGTGATGTATTTCCATTTAGTACTCTGAAACCTTAAGCTGTTAAGCTGTCTCTCTCTAGGTTTGGTCTTGACTTCAGCTTTTAGCATCTCTTAACATAGATTGGGCTGTCTTATTTGTTTCACTTTTGTGACTGAATATCTATTAAATACCAACAGGAACAAACGTGTCTGGTCTATTTAACTTACACAAAACTATTACCAAGCTGGTCTGGCTGGAGAACAAGAATTCAATTTAAAGGAAGAGGGGGGCAGGGGAGAAGCTTTGCAATTTGTTTTTGTGCTATGTTGGAACAAAATCCAGCCCTTTAGACATTTTTCTGAGAGGAGACAGACTCACCTCCTTCTTTGGAATAGCTTAGTGGTTAGTGTACTCATCTGGGTTGTGGGACACCAGAGTTCAAGTCCTTCCCTTCTCTGATTCAGAGCCTTAATCCCTGGACTGTTGGCTTCTCTCAGCTTCTTCCCAGACCTAAAAACCTTTCCGATGACATTTTTGATGAAATTATATTTTCCAATGGGTGAAGAATGAATGTTTAGTTAAGGAAACTAACAGTCCCATCTAATAGTTATGTGGAGCAGCCTGGAATTTTTGGTTAAACAAGGAGAAGTCAGACTGTCATCATACAACAATGGAAGGGAAATGCAAGTGGTGAAAAGAGGTGATGTGCTAGGATAAAGGAAGGAGTTGCCTTCTATGGTCACACACAGGGCTAGTGTGGCTAAGACATATTTTCTCTAGCTTTAGGTTTGCAGACTATTGTGAAAAAAGGAGGACTCTGTCCTTCCCTGTGGGCACACAGGAATAGTATGGTTAGGGTATGCTTTCCTTAGATCTAGTCTTGTTTGATTTTTTTTTCTGTTTCTTTAGCAAACGGAACACAAGAAGAGAAAGCTACACCCAGGCTCATATCTAGCATCATTTGACTTCCCAGCTCAGAAGACAGGCTGCTTTTCCACACCTGGGCTGATGGAAACATCCTGTTTGTGTGAAGCTTGAAGTAATGCCTATGAATCTGGACAGCAAGGTACTGCAACATGTTCTACCATGAGCATAGCCTTTATTTGCTAGCATTTCTTAAATAACTATCTTTGTTTTATGCATTTTGTTTTTATTAATCTAATTATTTTTTGGATTCTCCTTTCATACCACATCAATTATCCATTTTCATATCCCTAATTCCCAGTGGAACAAATCACATCTTTAAACCTTTCCCAGAAGTTATGGGAACTGGTTCAGTTCTCATTGAAGTCAGACTAATTATCTTCATTCACTTTATTTGGATGGTGGTCAGAATTTTACACGGCCATTCCTTCTCCAAATTTTGAATGTTCTTTGATCTCACTGTGCAGTTACTTTTTCAGACATGATGTCCCATAGGGTGTGAAGCCTAAGCTGTAATAAGCAAAGTGGAATAACCACCTGACTTGCTTTAAACAGGTCATGCATAGTGAAATGCAGCACATAGCATTGCCCAAGATACATTGCATGATTAGCTTGGACAGTAGATGTGAGCAAACACATTTTCAGAGGAGCTTCAATTAACCCTTGCAGGTTACAGTTCTAAATTTAATAGCTTATCAAATATGGAATTCAATTAAGCTGAAGAAATAAATAAGGGTCAACTATAAAAGTTATATAGTAGCTGTTATTTGTTTATCCCAAGATGGTTAAACTGCTTCTTATATCATTCTAACACCTTGTTTTACATGGAAATTAAGTTAATTGCTCCTTCACCTCTAGATTTCATCCTTTTTAAAAACAGAAAGAATACTCTGTGTGTTTGATCTGACCTATCACTTGTGGTCTCCAAATTGGTCTAAAAGCTGATTATAATTTCTTAGAAATATTGACTATTTTATTTCTACCAAACACTTGAAGCAGTTTCAGTGAAAGTTGGAGGTTTAAGTATAAAGGTGGCAAAATATCAGTAAAGCAATATTTGGCTTTAGCAAGTCAAGGTGGCAAAGTTGAAAGTTCTGCAAAAAACCAAAAAGTAATTAAGTTTTGTCTCTGAGAAGGACTAGACATTGACAGTCAGAATTCCCAGGTTTCACTGCACTTATTGAAATCACTCCATCTTCCAAGTCCTTGAGATGACTTGAGTCTTATAGAGGTTCTCTAGCTGGCAAACAAGGGAATGACACATGGGAGAGTTTTCTGAGAGCAGCCTGTATGACTCAGGGGTGGCCTCTGTAGTCATAGTGCATGTAAAAACAAAGCAAGCTATACTTGGTGCAGGCTGAGGACAGCTCTAGGAGGGATCTGTAGGTCGCTATGCTGACAAGACTGACACTCAAGATTGTAATACACAGCCCTGACTAGAGGAGGCTGTAGACATAATTTCAACCTGTAGATAAGAGTAGTAGGAAGGGTTTGGCTTCTATGTTATTGGAAATAATTAATTTTCTCAATTGCTTTGCAGACTACCATGTTAGAAACAAAATCTTTAAGTGCTTTTCCCATCTTTGTTCTGTTGGAGCATTGCACTTGCTGTCTGGCTAACTGTAATCTCTCAAATAAGCCTTGCCCTGCAGTATAACAAGTGAGTCTAATGTTGCTTTTTGAAAAGGGCCAGCAGCTGAATATGGAAATGTAGGAAGCTTCTTGCTTTCAGTCCTGAGCAACATACCTGTTTTGAAATCATTCTTACACACAGACAGAAAAGGCACCTGGGCTTCCTACAAAGAGTTAAGTCATTCACGACATGTGGCTGTTCCAGTCCTTTTCAGAGGCTCTCAGGCCCTAGTCATTGCAGTAATTCCTCACATGTAACTAGACCTGACAGAGCTCTTCCTCGCTTTATTATTTTCCATCTTTGTAAGCACAGCACTGAAACTCCTACAAGAACACTGCACCAGGACCAGCAGAACAGAAAAACTGACATTAAAACTGACTAATCCCATTTGTACAGAGAGAAAGAGCTTGCAGGACTCAGAGAGGAATGTCCAACCTGATTAAACCTGTATGTTTTTTTCATTAACAATATATGGACTCACAGGCATGAATAAGGAAAAATTATGCAACAGGTGGTGGAGCTTATCAGATGATTGCTTAGCCCTAATTACCCCTGAGATGCCTTTATCCTCTTTTCACCAAATATCACTATTTTTGCAATATCAGGCCAAAAGATAATCAGTGATAATAACAGCCTGTCCTGTCATAAAGGCAGGATTTGTTAGACTCATAATTTCTACTGTTGCAGTCACTGTCAGACCATGGCAGGCTCTCTCTCCACCACCTCTTTGAGGACACACTCATAAACCCCTTTCATGGAACTAACTGCTGCACAGCCAGCATAAAGGGCTGGGTCATTGTGTGGGAAGAAGGGAATCAAGCCTTATTTCAGTGACCACAAATATCAGAAATACCAGCAACCCATGCTGGGAAGGCCATCTGCACACTGTGCAATCTGTCCTCCCCACAGACTCAGAGCAGGTGTTTTTTAATCAAGGTCTCCAGGTGCTTGTTTATGAAATACTTTGTTCTGAGGGACACATGCGCAGTGTGAGGATGAGTGTGATATCTGTGCAGTCCTCTGGAATTCTGTACTCATTAGTAAGTAGTGATGATGTGCTTGTCAGCACCTATAGGAAAGCCAATTTGTACTAAATTATTTAAACCCTGCTCAAACAATGATGATCTTATTTAAGTTGCAGGTGCTCAGCTTCAGGCCTAGGCTTGCGTAAGCTGTTTACCTGTAATGTCTCAAAATGCATATACTGAAAAAAAAGAAAAGAGAAGGAAAAATGTGCATGTAAGAATGAACAGAACAACATCTTCGTGAAATTTTAGGGCCTTATTTCATAAACACACTAAAGCTGAACTAAGAAAGTCTTGTTAAGTTTTGCCAAGCACTGGGGCCTCTGAGAACCCATGCATGTTCTACAAAGCTTTTTTACAGTAGATAGCATCTATAAGCTGCAAAAAAGCACAAAGGCTCTGCTGTGTTTGGTGCTATACTGTCCTGCGGTACAAAATAGCTTCTGCTGAACAATCCAGCTTAAGAACAAGTTGCAACAGGGAAACAAACCAAACAAATAGGGAGAGTACAAATGGCATAACAATAAACCCAAATCTATTTCAGCTAGCTTTGTCACAGTCCAGCCCACTGTCTGTAAGGCAGTAACTGGGTAGACATCAAGGCAGAAGTAAAGCTTCAGGTAGAATTTAAAGGTGTGTAAGTAAATGTCTTAATGACATAAGAGTCACAAGGAGAGAAAGCACATGGGGACACGAGGTAGGTGTGCATGAACAGAGAGGGAAAACTGGCAGTGCTAGTAGAGTGAAGATGGGAATATGGCAAGAACTGAGCAGCCCGGTAAGGTGCAGTTTAGTTGTGAAAGAATTTAGAGAGAGGTATAAAAGGTGGGGTTTATTTTGTTTTGAGTTTGTTTCTTTAGGGAGGAAATTGGTTATTTTAGGGAAGAAGGCTGCAGGAAGCAGAAAGCCATGAATGGTATAAATTATAGGACTGAAATAACTAACAAAGAGGATGATTTGGGCAACTGAGCAGACAAGGTGGTGAACAGCTTGCAGTGGGTGAGGGTTAAGAGGGTGAAGCACCTAGGTGAAAGCTTCAGTATTCAGGATTCAGTCTGGACATGTTGAAAGAGGAAAAATATTTGTCTATAAGCCAAGAGTTAGAAGCACCAAAATGTCTCCGAAAAAAACCCTCAAAATCAAAATCCATAACCATGAACTCAAGGGACTGTGTATTTGATGAGACTTCTCATTAACAAGGAGAAACAGTTAATAAAGAGTGTGGGTTTCGAGAAGAACTCAGCTGAGATCTTAACTGTGTTTAGCTTAAGCTCAAGCATATACAAGTGAGAGATGGAATAAGGGGTAGAATCTGATTAAGGTAATTTCGTTTGTCATCATCCTAAAGATAGCTTGAGAGTGAATAAAGATTATGTGTTTAGGGAGGCCTCATACTGTGGGTCTTGGACCACAGTGAAACCTTTAGCTCTTATAGTAATGCAAAAACGATAATCATAAAGGAAGGGTTCCATAACAGCACAGTGTAAAGCCCAAAGAAAGGGAAAGGGGAAAAGGAGGAAAAATCATGTCAATAAAGTTCTAAATGGACAAGTAAATAAATTTAATGAAACACAAGGCCCAGTGCAATTTGGCATTTAAACAGGGTGTTTCTGAACAGAACTGAACATTTTATGAGGATGTGGATGGAGGAGGAGTTTTGGGACTTAGCCAAGCCAAGGAAGTTGGAAATTTATCTGAGAGCTGCATTAGTCAAAAGAAGAGGGTAGAAGTCAAACTAGAGACAGCTGTGAAAAGTATTAGAAGGAGTCTAGGGTGTTGCAAAAGGTTTCTGATGTTGCAATAGGCATGCCTCCTCATTTGAGGGGAGAAAGAAAATGGGGATTTTGTCAAGTATTGGTTGTCTAAAGACAGGAAGAACTACAGCATGTTTTAAGAAATCCTGTGGCTTTCTTTGTCTTATTTCATCCCATTAGTGTAGGAAAGGAATATTTTGTCAAGTGCAAAGTTCACAGGAATGCAATTTTGTTTGTATGTTTTAATTTTTATAATTAACTTTAATCAACTTCTTTTGGGTTACAACGTAGCATATTTCAGTCTTCCTGTTCCTGAACTTTTACCCTAGTATGAAAAGTATGTCTTTTCTCTCTTTTTTTAAAATCCCTTAGGTCCATCTTTATCCTTTCTGCATGACTCTTTTTATAAGAAGTTTGCCTCCTACATTTGATTTATACCTTGATCCCCAAGCTTTTCTATCCTGGTTTATTTATTTTTGTGTACAGTTTGTTTATATCCCTCTGCTATCATAGCTATTTTAGAAACATCTGAAGTTTTACATTACCTACTTATTAATTCATATGGAAGATACTGAGTGCTTGAAGTTGCTCCAAAGAACCAAAGCAAGCTTGCCAATTCACTGTCCTGAAACCATTCTCTCAAATCCTAGTTAAAGCTAATTGCTTAATCTATCCTCTCTACTGGAAGATTCCCTAAGAATATTGGCCAGAGGACATATTTGAATTTTTTCTGCATTTCTGTAATTATTTCCAGGGTCTTGCTGGAAGCACTTTATAAATTATGTAATCACACCTTTAAGTTCAAAAATTCCATGTACAGAGTTCCATGAAAACATTGCTCTGTGAAGAAATACTGGGATTTTTTTCCGGTCTCTCTTGCAGAAGTTTCATTGTAAGTTTCATTATGTTGTGACAAGGCATGTGAATCCAGCACTCACCCATAAACATAATGATAGACTTTGTAACAAAATATATTAATTCTGATTTATTTATATAATCTTGTTTATTTTGCTTTACTCCTCATGCTGCTATGTTATTTTATTCTTGTTATACCATCACAGAACAGATAAACCCCATCTTTCAGTGATGTGGGAAAGGCAATGAATGACTGTTTACTGAAACAAACGGTAACAGTGGAGTTGGCCTTCTCGGAATAAGGAATTAGATCATAAGTTTAATGTAAAAGATTAACAAAAACACTCTGAATGTTAGTCCTTGCTTTATTTCACAAGTTCTCTGATTCCCTAAGTATACTACAGAGTAAAACATAGACAGAATTATTCTAACTCTGTGATTAGAAACAGGTCTTCCCAAGACCACTTTTGATTTTATGGGTTGAAATATGTTTTTATTTATCATATATAAAAGCTCATTTGTGTAATGGAGGCTGTTTTAAAAGATGAAGCTATGCATACTTAAATCAAGAAAAAGAAATATTATTATTTATAGTATTGTCAACAGGCTGATTATTTAATCAAAACAAGATATTTAGTAATTATAGGAAATATAGCAAGGGTCACATGTACAGTAAATGCTTAACCAAAATGAAAGAAGTCTATTGAGATGGTTTCCTTGCTGATCTGAAGCATGGCAAATTTTCAGACTCAGGAAGTTCATTTAGATTGCAAAAAGGCAACAGTATATAGATATATTTTTCAGTTTATTTTTTTTTCCACAAGCAAAAACAGAATCTTCGATCACTGTATGGCACAATAACAGGATGAGAGAAAATGACTGTACAAATCTCTGCAACCAGAAATCTATTTATGATTAGAATTTATTAATTTAGAATTTAAGAATATTTTTTTTCTAAGACTCCTATGTGACTACCCATTTGCAAAGTAAGGTAAAGTGTTTGGAGATGTATCGTTTGACCTGCTGACATAATTAATGATTTCATTAAGAGCACGAAAGGAGGCTCTTGTATTTCTCTAGCATTAGCAAGCCAAGTTCATGTATAAACTCTAATAATGAAAGTTGCTTTTGCTGATCTAGACTGTTGGTCCTCTTGTTGCAAAACAAAAATTTGAAAGCTAAATATTATACTGGGCTGTAATACTTCCCAACATGTCAGGAGTGTGACATGCTTTCAATACGAGCAGCCACTATGGATTACAGGCTGGTAGAAAACTTACCAACATTTCACATAACAATGCAAATGGGAAGAAAACATAATAACATGCTTGCAGAAGTTCAAAGGAAACCAATTTAAAAATTACCACTTATCCCTCCCAGTTTTCATATAAGATCCTTGCTTGGGTAGTCTGCACTTGAGAAGCAATGTTGATCCTTGAAAATTTATGGCAATTCTAAGAAAACTGCAGTAGGATTTGTTAGGATTAAACTATGAATTTGGGACAATGCCCTTTTAGTTATGCCCTGACTGACTTTTTATCTCATGAGAGTTGGGCTAACATCCTGAATAAGTTGCCATGAGTTTCAATTCTTCATCTTGATACCTAATGAATAATAAAAACACAGCTCCTACAAAATCCATACTTTGAAGTAGTCCAGAGAAGTGGGACAGAAAGTGTGCTGAAAGCCAGATTTGTGCACTAGACCTATGAAAAAAAAAAACCACATAGAAAGTACAAAAAGCCAAACTGACTTCACAGAGACTACTTAAGTGCTTAAGTTAAGGTAAGGTTGCTGAGATTTTCTGGTTCAGAACTAAGCACAACAGGGGCTAAACAGCAGACTAAAAGAGCTGGAATCTCTGTCAGGCTTGAGAGGCACTGCAGGACTACACGGAAAACTCCTAATGCATTCCTGGCCTCAGACAGTACTAGCCTCTTCAATGAACATTAAGGTCACAGAGTCTATACTGCATCAATCTATACTGTATATCTGTTGATTTTACAAAGAAGACTACTCTTTGATGGTGTCACAGTTATGAAATCAATGATACAAACTGGACTAAGCATATGCTTAGCACTAAGCCCACAAGTAGTCCTTTTTTAAACCAGCATTCACATGTTAAAACAAACACCCATATCAAAATTAAGGAAAATGTGAAACCATATGGAGATTAAGGGGGAAAATGACCCCATATCATACGTTCAGAAGTCTTTTGCTGATTCATTTTAACTTGTTTGGTAGCTTCATCTCTTCATCAATTTGAGGGTATTACATAGCAATCAAAATGAAAGAACAATGTCATGGCTCTCTCCTTATGTGTATTATTTCATGTGTATTATTTCACTGGACCTACCCTTATAAAGACCTTGATGTCTAAAGGTTTCAGAGAAGATAAGAATAACCATATTAGGTCAGAGTCAAGGTGCAGCTAGCCCATTGGATTGTCTGTGGCAGGGGCCAGCAGCAGACATACAGACTAATACCAATTGAATCATCTTCAGTTAAATTCTCTCATCTCTCAGTAATCACTGATTTAGAGGGTGCCTGGAAGATGAGTTTGTAACATAATTTTGAATAGCCACCAACAGACTTATTTTTCCTGAGTTTTACTAAAACCTTTTCTGACCTCGGTTACAGTGCTGGCCTCCACAATATCCTGTGGTGGACTTCCACAATTTAATTATTATGTTGTGCGAAAAAATACTTCCCTTTGTTTGTTTTTAATGTGGAAGGAACTGAATTCTCCCTGATTTTTTATGTTATGAGATATAGGGATTAGTAATTTTCTGCTCATCTCTTTGCCATTCATAATTTTGCAGGCCATATTATATTTCTTCACTGTCATTTCTTTTTCCAGCAGGGAAGTTGTAGTCCACTTCATTTCTCTTCCTGTGCAAGCCTTTCCCTAATTCATGTTGTTTTTCTCAGAATAGTTATGCTCTGCATCTTTGCTACTTCTACTGTATCATTAACAAAGGACAATCAGAATTACAAAATTATTCAAAAAAGTGCAAACATACCATGTAAGAATATGAAGAACCCAGATTGCTTTTCTTTCACATATTTGTTACATTTCATGGTAATGTCCAGCTATTCAATGTTGTTCTCTGGCTTTTGTATGAAGCTTTAGCGCTTCTTGTCCTGAATGGTTTCTGTGTATTCTGTCTTGCTGGAGTATTTATAAAGAAAATGCCTAATTATGATATCCCTCTAAGCAACCCAAAGAGATGACAAACACAGATTTTTAATTTTTTTTTGTCTGTTAGGTTCAAATAAGAGAAGGAATAAAAGCAAAAGCATAAAATAAGTCTACAAAACCTTTATGTAATTTTCAATGCTTTTGAAGAACCTTCATCAGGCATTACCTTTAGAAAATAACTTAGATTCCAAAATTCATTTTAGTTACCTTTCCTCAGAAGGTCTGTTCATAAAAATCTTCTATCTTAGTTTTCACTTGGCTGTTTGGTTACATGTGTATATGTGTGTTAGTATGTGGTTGTTATTTTTTCGTGTGTGTGTGTGTGTGTGTTTGCTGGTGTGTGTGTGAGCCAATTCACTTTGTGCTCGGGTTAATAAAATATGAGGTCATTCTTCCTTGAGAAAGGGTTTTGTGGTCTGACTGGATTAAAAAAGAGCCATATTCAGCATTTTAAGCTGTCTTTTGCTGGGGAAAAGCTCAACTTTCTTGAGGAGTCCATTTATCACAGAGAGATCTGGACATGGAATGAAGTGTTATACTTCAGGTTGCTCATTCTTAATCCTCTGAATTTATGGGACCAATATACAAAAAAAGAAAATCTGATTATCTATATATACATATATATGTGTCTAGATAGGTTGTGCTTTATATGTAATAGAAAATATACGTTTAATAAGCATTTTACTAGTGTATATAGTATAGATAAGCATAAGTGTACATGTGCCTATACTTGATATATACATTATAAATTTATATGTAGGCCTATCTACTTGCAGCCAGCAGTAAGTCTGGGGAGTAGCAGCAAGATCTTCTGTCTAAGGATACCCTCTTTGAGGTAAACAACTGAGGTATAGTATTTATGTTAATGCAAAACTCTGCTTTTGAGAACCTTAGATAATTTAATGTATTGCTCAACAGAGTTATAGTTTTGTGCTGAGTGCCTTACAGTCTTGGACTACATTAATTCTCTTTCTTGTCTCTTTTCAGTTTTTATTTTTCCTACTTTAGGGTATTCTTTCATTCCTAGCTTCTGGCTCGTTGGAGTGAATATCAGTGACACCATTTAGTTGAGTTGTCCTGTTAAATTTGTAGCACTATTTGGTAGCATTATTCATGTCAGTAGGAGATGCAGGAACTTTTACATGTATCCACATGCAAAAGTTGCAGCTTTGTTTGTGAATTTTAGCTATGTGAATGCCAGACTTTACTTTGAACATATAGGAAGCATGTAAGTTGAGAGTGCAGATACACATAAATGACATTTGCTCTGACTAGAACTTAGCTAAAGGGCTGGTAAGAAGACCTACTAAGCTGGTAGAAGGTGGGTACAGGTTTCTTCATCTCAAAGTGAATTGGTTTCAGAATGTTTTAAGCAATTGAATATCCAAGTTTAAAATTGTGTACAGAAGGAGAGGACACAAGACTGATTTGGTTAGTGAGAAAGGGTTGTCAAAGGGTTATGAAACCTCATGTCTGGGACTGCATCTTGTGGTAGGGAAACATTTACCACACCAACCAATGTGTACTGGAGAGATCTAAAAATCCTTTCCCTTTCCATCCTTTCTCTCAGTACATCCACTTTAAATGAACTTCAGCTTTTACTATCCAGAAGGCTAGGCTGTACTTGTGTAAACTGTGTGTCTGCACCTAGAAAGCATTCGTTGTGAGGTTTTCCTGCTTTCTCTCAATACACCACACACCTAGCAGTATATAGTACTGATGAGCGAGAAGATTAACAGGTGTGAATATAATGTATGATTGATGATAAAATCCTAAAACAAAACTGACATTTAATGGGAAGGTAGACTGACAGAAAAAAAAATTACCATCATCATCAGGGTCTGACTACGTGCCTCTTTGCATTCACTCTGACTATAGAGTGGCACTGCAATTGCAATAGGTTCTCTTTTCAGTTGACACATCCAAAGAGGAACACCTCATATAACCACACACTGAGTCACTACTAATGTTTAATGGGAAAATAGTAGTTGCTGCCCTTTAGGTATTAAAACAATAGCTGAAGTATTAATCATTCTACATTTAATGCAGAGAGGAACAAGCCTTTTCCTTAAAGTTAGGTATATTTGAGCATTATTTCCATAACATAACTGAGTCAGTTCTCCTGCTATGCTCTGACTGCTAAATAAGAAAAAATTAATTTAAAATTATAAAAATGACTGCTTTGTTATGTTGTGAAACTGTGATTAATGTGTATTTTAACAAATAATTTCTTTTGGTTTTGGATTAGGTGAGTTTGGAATTTCTTTTATTTTGTACACAATTCTATAATAATTTCATTATATATTCTACTCTTGAAGAATAATTTATCCTGTAGGAAAAGCTACACATTGCAATTATTTTTCCTCTTTCCAGAACACTGTTCTTCCAGGAACTTCCAAAGTACTGCTCAGACTTAACTTGCTAATGTTAACTAAAGTTTGAATTAAAGCTCAAGGAATTACTTCCATTAGCTTTGATAACTCTGTTGTAGATACTGTAATTTACTCATTGTTAAAATGGAATGGAACAGAAAAGCATTTCAGCACTGCGTGGCAATACTCAGTAATATTTCAAGTAGATACACATAGAAAAAGAATATAACACCCCTCAAAAGCTGCAGTGCAACTAAAATGCAATACCTCAAGAAAGGTTTGAGAGGAACATGGATATTATCTTCTCCTAGTCTACTTGGAAATCTGTGGAATTTTATATAACAAAGGAGTTTACATCTACATTGTCAAATCTTTGCGCAGCCTTCGTTTGCTATATACTGACTAAAAGGGTAGTTCAGGTCTGTTGGGAAAAATGTTTAGAACATTGCCTTGAAATAATTAATATGTAAGTGTTGCTGGGAAATGTGTAATTGGCAATCCCAGAGGTAATCCTAATAGTCTCAGCTGGAATGGGAGCTGTTAGTTTCCACACTCTCATTTGCAGAATTTTTATCTTTTGTTAGATAGACTGAGGAAGTTCAGAACATCTTGCAAGATTTGTTTGAATCTGGTTTTTAGCTGCATGCTGAATTTGAGATTTTTGTAAAAATGGGTCTAGAGATGACACAGAAACCATAGGAAGAGAGTTTCCCCCTCCCCTGCCAAGGAATGCCATGGTTACTTCTACCTTGTTGGCATGCTTTGTGTTCAACCCCTGCCGAACAACTGCAAAATCTTACTGCAGGCTATAAACCTATCTAGCCAGATGTAGCACTCAATTGCTACAACTTCTGTTATAACGACTCCATAACTGACTCTGCAGTTGGAAATGTACAGCTGATGTCTTGGAGATTCTGAATTTTAAAGACAGTAGCAGACAAGCAGTGTGTGCCAGAGTGCTGGGCCTGGGAGCGCTCTAAGCACAACCACAGTGCTTGTTTGGCTGTTGGGAAGACAAAGGCTAGAAAACTGCGAGTAGACTGAAGGTGGATGTGATTCCCCAGGGCTGTGCTAGGATGCTCAGCTACAGGGCTAATTGAGCTAAAAGCAGCACTTCTGCCTAGTTCAGAGCAGACCAGATTTCAAACTTGCTTCCCACTTTCTTAAGCAATGGCACTGTGCCTAGTTCATGGTGTCTTGAGGGTCTGCCGCTGCCTCCACCTTCCATCAGTGATGTGATCGCCTCAAAATTCACTGCTTTCTAGGATGCTTGTGCTCCCCTGTTCCTCCCCATCACTCTGTTACTGTTCTGGGGTCTACCTTTAAGTACAAAAATGTAAATCAATGAAGGGATCTATGACCACATATATAAGGAGATACACTCTATTTATTTTATTTTATTTTATTTTATTTTATTTTATTTTATTTTAAAAAATATTTTTTTTGGTCAGCATTTTACTTATCAGGTTCACATTCATCTGGTGTATTAGGTTCAAGTTGCCACTTCCTCAGAGTGACTAGGAGCTAACTTGTTTTCTAGATTGATACAGTGTTTCCATGAGAAAATTGAAATCTTTTCTGTCATTAAGGTCTGCAATACATAGGTTTACACAAGACAATTGTAAATTTGTTGTTTCCCTACCTTTGGAAGCCTTCAAATAACAATTAAAATAACAGCCTTCTATCATTGTGTATGTAATTTCACAGTAGTTCTGGGCTTTTAATGAACAAACACAACAAAAAACTCTAAGTCATTTATCATTCTCCATTGATAAAATTTGACCTTCAGGCATAATAAACAAATCAATTTCCGACTGAGCGTCATCAAACAGAAGCAGGTTATTCAGTTCATTAAAAAAAGATCATTCCCTGTGTGATGTTGAGCGGTTGGACGTGATGATCTCGGAGGTCTTTTCCAACCGAGCAATTCTGTGATTCTGTGAAATGGGCATCTGAGGGAGATCTACAGTGAGTTCTGTTTCTTTGAGTTAATCTTATTTGAAGCGATGTCTTCATCATATCTTTGCCCACAAGCCTCTCTCTTCCTTTCATTTCAATCTCTTTTCTTCATCAACTGCTCCGACACTCCAGATCTCATCTCATTGCCTTGTTCTTTTCTTGTTTCCTAATGTAGCTGCTGCCATACCATGTCACCATACTGGCCTTTGTAATCCTGTAAGTCCCCTTGGTGGACTAGTAGAGCCATTTCATCTGTACCAGCCTAAGACATAGCCTTTCATGGAGATGTTTTAGGTGCAGCATGAAGGCAGACACATCAAATCTCTGGGGGTACTTGCCAGTTGTGAAAATAACTCTGGGCTCTGGAAAATACAGTAAAACACAAAACTGGTGATTTTCAACACCTCTATTACTTGTCTAAATCTGAATTTATTAACAGTTCCAGTGAAAAGCATGACACTGGCCCTAAGGCAATCTCTGCTTCTGCCAAATTTCAAAGACAAACAATAAAGGTGTTAATGTTATTCAAAAATTGATTGCAATAATCTTATAATGGAAAGCATTATTAGGCAACTTACATACAAGGACTGGTGCCAGCTCCCACTACAATAACAGTCACCATGCCCAGACACTATAGAATAAGATTCAGGGTGAAGTGATGATTGTGGTCTGATTTTAATTTCTCTTTCAGCTTTTCTCATGTGCTCACTTTGCTTAACCAAGGGGTCTAATCTTGAGGAGGAAAGTGAGGAGACAGGGATGTGAGGAACAGTTCCAGGTCAGCACCTCAGAAGAACAGACACTGGTGGGGTGTGTGGAATAGGATACCCTTGCAGAGAAAACAGCTTGAGACTGTGTAGGCTGCTTGGTGCTTTTCTTTGCGAATGTTTTCTCCTCTTTGGCCTCATTAGGACAGGATGAGTATTGTGTTTCATTAAAATGTCATTAACTTGTCTTGCTTTTGCTGTGTGACTGGATTTTTTTCTCAATTTTTTCAAAAACTGCCTGTGTCTCAGAGTACTTCCTATCAGGCAAAGACCAAGATGCCTGTCTGGGATAAATGTAGTTAAGAAAAGAGATTAGGAAAAGCAATCCCACTATACTTGAACATCTCCACAGTGAAGACCCCATATTACATATGGTGAAGGACCAGGCTCTCTTCACAGTTTTGTTTGAGGATGCGTTTCACTGGAGAGCTGAATTTGGCTGACCGTCTTTCAGTTTCTATTTTTTAATCTCATCTAATTTAATGACAGGAAATGAGTAATGAAGTTCAGCAGTGACAGGCTGCTTATTTAGGCAAAGAGATTGCATCTGAACAGAAAGTGTTCAAGTATACCACTTTACCAAGGCATTTGTTCTGTTGATTGTTAATACACATTCAAACAAATAAAATACAAAAGCTTTTATGACATCTTTAAAACATTACTGGAAGGTAATATTAGAAAGTGTTAGCTCTTTCGAGTCTACTGTAGTGGGTTTTGATAGCCACATCCACTGCCACCAGGAGCAATGGGATGCTGGTTATAAGTTGGCCAAAAAGAGTTTGTGGCAAGATGAGCAGAGCTAAGTACGCAATATTTACTACTTCTCATAAACTCCAATTAAAACATGCACACCTGCTAGAATAATGTCTAAAATGGTGATTTTAAGCTTGTTTCCCTACTTCTTCATGTGTTTTATGTCATTTCTGAGCTACAATGAAGGGGAAGGAGGAACGGAAGAAGCCAGATGAAGTGAGATTTTTTTTGAATTTAAATATGAAGGTATTGCCCGGAGGTATTTTCAGCTACAACCGGAGGTTTCAGAATAGAAGTTTAATTGATATGATGTCATAAACTAGATAGAATAAATTTATGAATTGATGGTCTTTCAGTCTGGCTCTCTGTGGGTGGCAGGTATCTACATTACAAAGATCATCAAGACTGGCACCTCTCTTGGCAGTGCCAGCTAGGAACCTTAGCATTAATTTGGCATGGGGATTACACTGTTCTTCAAGGTGGTCTGTCCAGGTGATGGCTTCAGCACCATGTCATATTCATGGAGGTCTAGGGGGGTGGCAGAGGAGCCAAAAAGGACTATCAGTGCCTAACTAGAACCTATGCGTGTATCACAGGAAGCTGTCTTCTCCAGTGGTGTCAATCTGACATCTGTCACCACCACTAAGTGAGCTATTAACATTTTAAGATAGATACTTGTTTGTCTGCTTTTAATATTAGGGTGTTTTTCAAGTGTTAGAGTGTGCCTTGTTAAGAAAGTGATGGTGAGATCAGAAGGGTTCGCTCTGCCATGTTAAACATGGTCCACATGCTGGAGGACTGTGCTGTCTGCTGTTACTGTGGAATGAGTTAGTACTGGAGGAATGGAGGCCATTGTGGAGGGTAGCAAAGGAAAATATCAAAAGGGGCTTAGGTCTACAGAGGAGGAGTGATACTAAGGAAATGAGCTGATCTGAGAAGAAGATGGACTAAGAAGAGAGCTGACAAGCAAGTTGCTGAAGTTACAGTTAAGCCTTGAAGGGGACAGGGCTTCGCCTACAAGGACTACTGCCAGAACATAATCTGGCAATGTAAATCATGCAGATGTCTAAAGACACAATTATACAGGTAATAGGGCTTATCCCCATTTTTTGTAAGATGAAACTACCTCTCTGCAGGTGGGGTCAGATGTTGTGAAATCTGAAGAGCTGAAACCAAACCCAAATAACCATTTACCTTTGTGGTATTACACCAAACTAGGGTCTGCAATTCCAGTTGTTGTGAATATAATAGCAGGCTACTGGTGTTCTGCATCCCTATGAAGTATCTGTCAATATCTTCAACCCAGCTGTACAGAGTTAGGTCCAAAGCAGCTTTTTTTTTTTTCCTTTATTTTATTTGCAAGGAGTGAAATGCACACCTTCAAGGGGAGGGGAATTTTTCAGCAGTACTCTTCAGTCTGCTGGGTTTTAGGTTATGGAAATGCTGTGATAACAGATGGTGAGCAAGGGGAGGGAAACCTTTTCCAATCAACACTTGGTCTCTTAATGAGGATACATTCGAAAATATCAGATATTTATGCTTGTCATTTTCTCTATGCTGAAAAAACTGACTTTCAAGTAACACGTAGCACAAGAATTTTATGTAGCTTTATTACATTCAGGTTCTTTGCCCAGGCAAGCATGATTGTAGGGGAAAACTTTGCCCATGTTCATTCATGGATACCTGTGACTATATACATCATTACTGCTAAATATAAACTGTGTTCTAACAGAAATCTTGATATAAAGAGGTGATAAAGACAGAGGATTTCTATGGTCTGGGACATTAGTTACTGTTAAAAAAAAAAAGAAAGCCTTATGAGAAGCTTCAGAATTAATACTTGACTTAAGAAACACAGTTGTCATAATTATGCACTATTATTTTATGCCTTCTCAATACCACGGGAAATTATAGGATTCCAGCAAATGCTGTCATGACCATTTCAGCACAGAAGTACATGCCAGTTGCTAGCTTCATCTATTTTTGGTATAATCATTGTTCCCCATACTTTGAACAAAATAAAATCAGTAGGAGTGGAAGATAGTAGATCCTAGGTCCTGGTAGCACAGTTCTCACTTCCCTGACTCCTTCTCATCCTTCCATTTATTTATATGGTTAATTTGTGAGGAATCCTCTTGAAATGTAAATTATAACTTTTTTAACATATGCATAATTTAAATAAAATCTATCAAATTTTATTAACAGGAAAAGAGAAACAGGTTGTGATAGTCTTGTTAAACCATGCTATTGCTAAAGTTTTCAAGGCTAGGTCAATGGATGCATGCTGAGTCTTGATTTCTGTTAAGATATTTATTTGCTTTCAGTTTTGTTTTTTTTTTTGAGGAGGAGTTGGAAATGGGGAGCCTCTGGTCATGGTCCACCCACATGAAAGTCTGGGACAATTATTTTATTTATTCTCTTTTGCCACACCCCTTCTGAATTCTGCTTTTGTCTTTTCAATTCTTAATCTTCACATCAACTAATTGCTCTTGAAACTCTGCTTAGTTGCCACACTTAAGAATTATTCAATGCATATATCCTTTAATGTTTGCCATTTGTTAAAGTTATAAATGTGTGTGCATTTGCATGTGTATATGAAAATGAATATATGAAGGAAACCATTTTATAAATAATACACTCAAAATGCTGTGAATCGAATTATTGGCATTGAAAATGGAATTAATACATGTGCTGAAAGTCAGAATGGGTCTCATGCAACACCTAAGTCTCAAAAATAGGCTTAAGGTAGAATTTAAGTGAGATTTAAAAACATAAATATATAGTAAAAATACAGAGATATATCCTTGCTTGTAATTAGTTGTGCTGGGCTAATCAGAACTCTTTATGAATTTTCTGGTAGGTTATATTCTAAGCCAGCAGTTTGTAGAAAGATGCGATGAAAGAAATTATTATTTCTTCTACAACACCATGGAAGGCTAAATGAGGGCTCCTCCCCATGACCAGTGTTCACCAGTAAAACCATACATGATACTTAATTGACTGAGGAAAAATGAAGGTGCCTACATTCTACTTGTATTCAAGGTAGAAGCTCTGCTATCAAAATGACAACTTGTTTTTGCAGCAGGACCCCTTTCCTTGGCGACTGATAAGGGCTTTGTGCTTCATTTTGACTCCCAGACAGTGCAATTCCTTAGTGTGTGTACTGATTTTAAGAAGATAAGATACAGTCAGGATAAGAGCAGTCAGAATCTACAAATAGTTATACATAAATATAAACATTAAAACAGGTGAGACCTGAAGCTGTACAGATCTACACCTGGTCTTGACTGGAACTCTGGTCATGCATTTGCTTCCCCAGTATTTCTCCCTCCTTCCCTTTTCCTTCCTTTCACTTTCTTTTCCTCTCACCCACTTTTCTTCCTTTTCCCTCTTTCTTATTTCCCCCCCCTCTTTTCCCCTTTCCTTTCCACTGCTTTTCTCACTTTTTTCACCTTTCATCTCTTTCCCTGCCTTATTCTCCCTTCCCTTAATTTCCTCTCTTTTTATCATGTATTATTTTCCTTCTTTTCATCCCCTTTTCACTTTTTTTTTTGAAGTTCAGCATTACTTCAGATCAGTTCCGAAAGAACTGTACCCAGTTCCACTTTTTGCTAATAAGGCTTTACTGTATTTACTGCAGAATGAGAAATGTCAGAATTCAAAAGAAATAGGCAGTGAATACTTCATTCATGGTGATGGCACCCACTCTGACTTATATGGACATATTAGAAAATATGACAAAAGGAAGGATTTAACTACATGTCCTAGGTGAAGGGTAAAACAGAAGCGTTTTACATAGTTCAGAGCATGATCAAATCAGAATTTAGGAAATAGAATTTAGGAAAGTGTCCTGCTTGGTTTTCTTGGTTCCTAGAAAAGGTCTGCCACTGCTGAGCTTCAGCCTTTTCAGTGAGCATGGAGCAGTACTGAGAGATACAAAAAGAACTACTGGCAGGTATCTTCTGTGAAAAGATGTTGCCTATTTTGAGCCTAGAAGATAAAGCAAAGAAATTTTTGTAAGCAAAGACTTTCACTGCTGTTAATCTGTAGTGCCGAAAAAGTACTTGAGTGTGTGTGACCCAACTTATGACAATGAGGGAATCAAATACAACGTATTATGGAGCAGATAATCCTGAGTGCCATCACATGGCATTTACATGAAAACCAGGTGAACCAGCCTGGTCAGCATGGGTTTATGAAAGGTAGGTCCTGCTTGACTAACCTTATCTTCTATGACAAGATTACCTGCTTAGTGAACGAGAGAAAGGCTGTGAATGTCGGTTACCTGGACTCCAGTAAAGCTTTGACACTATTTCCCACAGCATTCTCCTGGAGAAACTGGCTGTTCATGGCTTGGACAGGTGTACCCTTTGCTGGGTTAAAAACTGACTGGATGGCCAGGCCCAAAGAGTTCTGGTGAATGGAGTTAAATCCAGTTGGTGGCCAGTTACAAGTGGTGTTCCCCAGCATTTTGGGGCCGGTTCTGTTTAACATCTTTCTCAGTGATCTAGATGACAGCACTGAGTCCACCCCTAGTAAGTTTTCAGATGACACCAAGTTGGGCAGTATTTTTGATCTGCTTGAGGGCAGAAAGGTTCTACAGAGAGACCTAGACAGTCTGGATTGATGGGTCAAGTCCAATTGTATGACGTTCAAGAAGGCCAAATGCTCGGTCCTGCACTTTGGTCCCAACAACCCCATGCAATGGTACAGGCTGGGGAAATGTGGTTGGAAAGCTGCCTGGTGGAAAAGAACCTGGGGATATTGGTCAACAGCCAGCTTAATATGAGCTGGCAGAATGCCCAGGTGGCCAAGAAGGCCAACAGCATCCTGGCTTGTATCAGAAACAGAGTGGCCAGCAGGACAAGGGAAGTAATTCTCCCACTATACTTGGCACTGGTGAGGCCACTGGTGAGGCCTCTTGAATACTGTGGTTGGTTTTGGGCTTCTCATTACAAGAAAGACATTGATATGCTGGAGAGTGTCCAAAGAACAGCAATGAAGCTGGTGAAAGGTCTGGAGAACAAGTCTTATGAGGAGTGGCTGAGGGAACTGGGATTGTTTAGCCTGGAGAAAAGGAGGATGAGGGGAGACCTTATTACTCTCTACAACCTCCTGAAAGGAGATAGTAACCAGGTTGGTGTTAGTCTCTTTTCCTAAGTAACAAGTGATAGGAAGAGAGGAAAGGGCCTCAAGTTGCATCAGGGGAGGTTTAGATAAGATATTAGGAGAAAATTATTCACTGGAAGGGTTCTCAAACACTGGAACAGGCTGCTCAGGGAAGTGATGGAGCCATCATTTCTGGAGGTATTTAAAAGACATGTAGATGTGGCACTTAGGGACATGGTTTAGTGGTGGGCTTGGCAGTGTCAGGTTAATAGTTGGACTTGATGATCTTAAGGGTCTTTTCCAACCTAAATGATTCTATCCTATTAGAAAGTAAAGGCATTAGAAAAGATGTATATTTGATAGGCCCATGCACTGTTCAGTAATCAGGAGGAGATTTATTGAAGCTGCTAAGGGGGCTGTTCTTCTACATAAGACACATGTTGTAACCTACACAATGCAGAAGTTAGTAATGACATTTTGCTGTCTGCCAAGTAAGGTTTACATTCACTTTGTAAACTGCTTGCTTTTAATGAATGTCAGGGAGCATAATTAAAATACATGTATGTTTGTGTGTGAGGGAAAGTGATGAAGGTAACCTACAGCTGCCTTTTATTGTCTGCATTTTAGAAAGTCCTACAAATTTCAATATGCTTGTTGCTATTAATTATAATTAACTCTTTGCGGATTTTTTTCCATTCTTAAAGAGCTTTATTAGTTGTCAGTTGACCAGTTATACTGGTTTAGTTCTCCAACATTTTAAATTAATATATTTGATTCATACATACATGTATTTTTCCTAAGGTGCCTTATATACATGTGACTTCCCTGAATTAACTTAAAGAAGTGAGGGAAAAATAACTCTGTCTTATAGTCTGCTATGACAATGGGAACAAGCATTGTTCACTCATGTATATGCCCAAATGTGCGTACAAAGTCTTTCTTCAAAGGTATAGACAGGTATAGTGTTAAATTTGTGACTTTGGGGGCATACAGACCACCTTGTGAGCTATTTATTTTCTAAGGTTGAAAGAATCACTAAGACCCACCGAATTAGATAGCAGTAACAAAAATAATGTAATCTGGTCCTTGCTAATCACATTAAAAATGTTTTGGAAAAATAAGGAAAAGGGAACACCTAAAAAAAAATACTGTGGCTGATTGTCTAAGTCCAGTTTATGTTTCCTCTAGTGGATGGACTTAGCATTTCTTGTTTAAATCCCCAAATTGAGGGCACATTAAGTAAAGATAGCATTTCTATCCATACTGGATTTGAATATGTAATGCATTTCACTCAAGTTTTGTTGGATCATTTTTGCTAAACTGGGATATAATTGGAAGGACATTTTGCAGATTTTTAGACCAGGTGGTATTATTTTGGCTCTGTGAGATAAAAACTATCATTACTGTGTTGCAGATATATGGCCATATCTGGCTTTCAGATACACAAAGGCTGATTTATAATAACTTTTTAAAGTACAGGTATTGTTTTAAGTACCTGAGAAAAGACTTTGCTCCTGTCAAGCATTACAAATGCATTGTGCTCTGGTCATGGCAGAGACATGAGTGCAGCTATTCTAAACTCCAGAAGATGGTATCAAAACAAGTCTCACTTTGCAAAGATGGATTTGGGACAGTATTGATGCCATGTGAAGGCTCCAGTCATGTCTCCATTGTAGTTTCACTAGCTGAGGTGTACCATCTACTATAATAGACATTTTCCCAAGGATTAAATGAGTTTACATCTGTGGTTACTTTGAAAGCACTATGAAGCCTTTTTATTTAATTAAATTAACATTTATTCTTTTTAGTGAAACATAATGTGTATTCTCCCTTTATATTCATTCTTTACCTTAGGCAATTTGGATAACATTGTTAGGTTGTTAGAAAAGATTAGCTTCAGGTAGGATTGTGCTAGCTTTGCGAAATATTTTCTTTCATATCTTTTCAACTCTTGAGTTTGTTTGGTAGAGAATGAATAAAACATATTATCCTTTAGGCTAGAATACATATAATTGCCATCTATCATATTTCAAGGGAGCTCAATCAAATAAGTTATTTCCTTATGCATGAAATATGTTAACTAACTTTTTAATTTCTTAAAACAAAGTAAGTATCCTAACTGTACAGTGTGGTATAAATAAAAAAGTAGAAAAGTTTGGTTTTTTTAAATGTCCTTTATCTTTTTTTTTCT
Organism: Mesitornis unicolor; assembly: GCF_000695765.1. Taxonomy (NCBI): domain Eukaryota; kingdom Metazoa; phylum Chordata; class Aves; order Mesitornithiformes; family Mesitornithidae; genus Mesitornis; species Mesitornis unicolor. The sequence goes on from NW_010183330.1 coordinate 26,710, forward strand.
CTGTGAGAATGTGTTGATAAAGTATATAATAAGTGTTCAGATTTCATCAATCTGGTATATGGTGAGCTCAAAAGACTTGAAGGGAAAAAAAAGGACTTAACCGATGCTTTTATTAGAGTTCCGATCTGTCCTGATTTATTGCAGGTTTGTTATCCTTTCCATATTTGATGTTTTCCATTACCCACCATACAAAAAAAATAGGCCAGAAACATGGGTTTGCTGTTTTACTTAATCTGTCAGAGCAGATGGAGTTGCCCATTTCCTTGAATGAATAAATCAGCATTAGTCTGTTCTTCACGCTCTGCTTCATTAAGCATACCTCTGTGCAGTATCAAGGAAGAAACCAACTGTAGGAACTGAAACTTAGAGCACTTTTTTTTTCTTCTGTAATAAATGGTTCAGCAACCTAAGTAACCGAGATACTGGATTGAGTAACAATGTCTGAGGATATTTCCTAGGTATTGAAAACTAGAAGAATACAACTGACGCTGTGGCCAGACGTAAGTGCTCTCTTTAAAATAAAGGCTTGAAAACTGTTTTCATTCTCCAGCTTTCTCAGTTCTGTAATGGCTGTAATACAGATTGAAGCATTAATATGTTTTATAGTAGTCGAGTTCCCCTTTAAATTTGTCACTGCGAAAGTAGGCTTCAAGAGTCTCTTGCCAGTTTTTAAACATTGTGGTGGCTATTTCTTAAGACATGGCTGAAGTCATTGCTATTTTGAATGAGCACAGGATGGTGGTAAGGGAAATTTCATAACTGACACAACTTCAGTTTGGTATGTGCAATAAATGGGATTTCTAGATAATACATTTCCTGTACTATTAGGTAAGTCCTACTCAGAATTAGATGAATACTCTCCCAAGGATTTGGTGTACTTCCCAGATTTCCTGCTCTTCCTTCTCTGACATTGTCACTGCCTCTTGTCAGACTATCCATCAGAAAAAAACACAACCAAACCTTCACTTCTCTTCACCTGTATGTTCACCATTTGTTCCTACCTCACCTTTCTGCATGGCATTTGCAGGCTGAAGAGAAGAAGGGAAATTTTCTTGTGATAGTGTTTAAGTTTGATGAGAAAGAACAAATTTTGGAGCTTGACTTATTAGTTAATGAAGACACTGGTAATTTTGAGCTGTAGCCATATTATTGAAGAGGAGAAAGTACTTTGCTGCAGACTTCCTTTCCACTCAGCTGCAAGGGCCAAATTCTGCTCCCATACTTCAATTAACTGTATGAATTAAGCAGAAAACTTCTCTCCAAGGAGTCACAGGGACAATATCTTTTATCCAAGAAGAGATTTCAGGAGGAACACATACAGAAATCTGACACTACTTATATTGTTGTTTATGGAAAATGCTGACCTGCTGAAGTTAATCTTTTCATGAAACTACATCAGTTGTGAGGAAATCTGTGTCAGAAAAAGCCCCTCAGAAATTGAAAGAGCAATAGGAAAAGGAATTGGAAGGATGGATTAAAGTATTGTACCACATTGGTCCTGCCAGAGACAGATGATCCAGGCTCAAGAGACTGATCTGAAACAGGCAAAGCAGGGATCTTCTCCTGGGTCTTGAAGCCTTCATATGAAATTTATAATCACTGATCAAATCAGTTTGTTTTAAAAATGCATTGCAGAAGTTTCCAGCTCTATCCTATTGAAACCTGGAACAAGAAAGGAAGCAAAGAAGAGAGGGAGGGAGGGAAGGAAGAGAGGAGGTTTCTATCTGAAAGGTTTCTGGAGATGCCTTTGAGCAACTCTTTGCTAAACTTGATCTACCATAATTTACTCTTTCTCTTAATGACCCTAAATGCCCTTTGTACTGAAAAGAGCAAATTGTTATGGAATTCATTTAGTAGCACTGTGTGAAAACACTTTTAAATACAGAACAGCTGGTTTCCCTCACTGGTATTTGCCAAGGTTCAGATAAATTGTCCTCATAGTTGTTGTTTTTTTTTCCTGTTTTCACCTTTATCTGAAAGTAGTCTTAAAACAAAAGAGCCAGGCTAACTCTTTTTCCAATCTCTGAAAGGATATACTGAGCTGAAAGACTTTAATAGCTTCAGTCCTGCTTCTCAAACACAGGAAGTGGAGACATCAGAGCTTAAAGAGTATCTGCTATGATCCTGCTTTTTGTTTTATTCTGTATATCTTTTGTCACTAAAAGCTACAATCAATTCAGTACATTCTTCTCATGCTGAAAGTCTGATTTTACTCGCTTCTGTTTTCCCCTCACATCCTTTTCAACTCATGTATAAAAAGGAAAAAAAAAAGAAGATACTGACTAGTTGCTGAGATGAGTTATAGTGATGAATATTTCTTACAGGATTGTGAAATATGCTTAGTTACATATTGAAATCTGAGAACATTAACTGGTTAAAAAGTGGAATTACAATGCAGTTACTTTGATATAGTCTATGCTTCCAAACACTGGAGGTGCACTGTTCTAAAGAAATAATTTGCTGCTTAAAGAACCTCACTCTTAAGTATAATCTAATAACTGACACTAATACTATGCAGCAGGAAATTCTTAGTTTTACTGTATAAATTCTTTAAATTACAATGGAAGGAAAGAGAGGTAGTAAGTAAAGACCTAGAATGTCACTGAGTAAAAGATAAGATCAATATTAAGTTGGAATGCAATTGTTAATTATTTCCATATCTGGATGAATAAGAAACGCTCATACAAAAGTGACACAGATCATATTAAACTGCAGGCTTGCAAATGGCAGTCATGAAGATGGTATATCAGAGAAACAGGAAACATTTCATACCTAATTTGGCAAGGGGCAGATTAAAATGTATATACATTTACTTGTAGTGTTTCCAGAAGAATCATAGAATGGTTAGGGTTGGAAGGGACCTTAAAAATCATCTAGTTCAACGCCTTTGCCACTGGCAGGGGCACCTTCCCCTAGACCAGGCTGTTCAAAGCCCCATCCAACCTGGCCCTGAAGACTTCCAGGAAGGGGGCATCCACAACTTCCTTGGGCAACCTGTGTCAGTTGTCTCACGACCTTCACAGTAAAGAATTTCTTCCTAATAACTAATCTAAATCTACCCCCTTCCAGTTTAAAGCCATAACCCCTTGTCCTATCACTACATGCCCTCTTAAAAAGTCCGTCCCCAGCTTTCTTGTAGGCTCTCTTCAGCTACTGTAAGGCTGCTATAAGCTCTCCCTGGAGCCTTCTCTTCTCCAGGCTGAACAACCTCGACTCCCTCAGCCTGTCTTCATAGGAGAGGTACTCCAGCTGCCTCATCATCTTTGTGGCCCTTATCTGGACTCAAACCCTAACAGGTATACATCGTTATTGTTTTGAGGGCCCCAGACATGAATGAAGTACTACAGGTGAGGTCTCATGAGAGCAGAGTAGAGGGAAAGAATCATCTCCCTTGACCTGCTGGTTACACTTCTTTAGACAGAGTCCAGGATACAGCTGGCTTTCTGGGCTGCAAGTGTACATTGCCGGTTCATGTTGAACTTCTCATTAACCAACATCCTCAAGTCTTTCTCCTCAACACTGCTCTCAATCCACTTTTCTTCCCATCCTGTATTTATGTTTGGGATTGCCCTGATCAATGTGCAGGACCTTGCACTTGGCCTTGCTGAACCTCATGAACTTCACAGAGCCCCAGTTCTCAAACCTGTCAAGGTCCCTCTGAATGGCATTGCTTCCTTCCAGCATGTCAACCAATCCACACAGCTTGGTGTCATCAGCAGACTTGCTGAAAGCGCACTTGATCCCACTGTCCATGTCACCTATAAAGATGTTAAACAGCACTGGTCTCAGAAACAACTCCTGAGAAATGCTACTTATCATTTGTCTCCACTTGGACATAGAACCATTGTCTACAACTCTTAGAGTGTGACCATCCAACCGATTCCTTACCCAGGAGTGGTCAATCCATCAAATCCATGTCTCTTCAATTAAGAGACAAGGATGTCATGCAGGACACTGTCAAATGCTTTGCACAAGTCCAAGTAGATTATGTCAGTTGCTCTCATCTTGTCCACCAACGCTGTAACCTCATCATAGCAGGGCACCAAATTTGTCAGGCACAATTTGCCCTTAGTGAAACCATATTGGCTTTCACCAATTACCTCTTTATTTTCCATTTGCATAGTTTAGTTTCCATAGCATAGCTTCCAGGAGGATCTGCTCCATTAGCTTTCCAGGCACAGAGATAAGACTGACTGGTTTGTAGTTCCCCGGATCTTCCTTTTCTCCTTTTTAAAAAATGGGGGTTATTTTTCCCCTTTTCCAGTCAGTGAGAACTTCGCCGGACCACTGCAACTTCTCAAATATGATGGATAGTGGCTTAGCAACTTCATCCACTGGTTCCCTCAGGACTCATGGATGCATCTTATCAGGTCACTTGAACTCAGTCCCCAGTTTGCACATGTTGAAACTTATTGGACTATATTTTCAAAATACTCAAAGTTTCATGTTACAGCACTTCAGAAGATTTCACCCATAGCACATTAATTTCCCATAAATCAACTGTATGTATGACTATCTATGTAAAATATTTGCATATATGCTATAATGAAGCACATGGGTAAATATAAGGTTGGATCAGGGAGAATAAGCAATACTAAGTATGTGGATAATCCCATCTAAGGAATTATAAAAATTTGTAAAATTAAGCACAAATTACAAAAGTGAATTTTAAAAAAAGTCTTGAAATATGTATTTTATTCTTCTGTTTTGAACATATAGTATCCTAGCTATTGTAAATACGTGTGAGATTCAAGCAGAATAAAATAACACAGTTCTTTCATGCGAGGCTATTTTTTGTTATTTTTAGAGGAATTTTTCTTACATTGTTTTTAGTTTTTAATGAGTTTTATTTTGGGCCCTTACATAGCTAGAAGCAACAGTTGTGTGTTTCACCAGGATGCTGGGAAATTCCCTCTTCCAAAAGATATAAAGTTCACTTATCTAAACCTGGAGGGCTTTAATTTATCAAACTTTAAGATAATTAAATGTTTATTTATATATATATATGTATGTATGTATGTATGTATGTATGTATATGTAGTACAAAAGCCTGTGGCAGAACCTTGCCCAAGCTGTGACTCCTGCAAAAATACTAGAATTTTTTGTGGTTTCCATTTTCTATATTAAGGAAGATTGATTAAGTTGTTGGGAGCAAATTATGTGGCTGAAATTAAATTTGTGTATCTATTGCAACATCTTACAGAATAGAGGAGAAAATTCTTCAGAATGTTTTTTTAGAAGAATGAAATAAAACCAACATTTGAAAGGATCACAGACGCTCTCAAGGTAATAGGTTACAGATTGAAAGTAAGACAATAATAATCTAGTTGAAAAAAAATCAGAAGTCCTACTAGTTTGTGTGAACCAGTGTGTTACATCCCCTGCTCTTTTTGGCTCTGCACAGGCAGAGGAAGTCGACAGAACATCAGCAAAAATGATTGGAGGTTTAGAAAAAATGTCATGTAAAGAAAAATAGAATGAATTTTGGATGAATAGTCTACAGGAAAAAAAATTAAACAGCTCATCTAGATACCTTGAAAGGCTGCTGCAAAGACAAAGGAAATAATTTATTTTCTTGTGGCTATGATAGACAGGACTAAAAGTAACAGGTCAATCTGGAGGGAGGAGTGTTTAATCTGGATACTAGAAAAAATCTTTTCAGTATTGAGAAGAATGGTTTGTGAAGGTTACAGACTATGAGGTCTGTACAATCAAGGTTAAGCTGGCTGGTCTTTCCTTGGGCAGCAGGATAGATTACACAACCCTTTGAGGCCTCTTCCAGGATTGTTTTCATATGATTTTACTAATGTTTTGATGTGTAATCCCCTGAAAATTTTTCTCTAAAGTGCTTTAGAGAGAATTGGACCCAGGTAGTGAAAGGGAACTATGGGGAGTCATTTATGACCTATTTTTAATATGACAGAGCTATGCAAATTTCCTTGCACTGACCCATTGTATTCTCTTTACAGAACATTCAGTGTCCTTGAAGACAGTATAGAATGGGTTTAATAAATGTGCTTATTCAGAGCACAAAAACAGGAGAGGAAGTCAGCTAAGATGCTGTCTTAATAATTAAACTTTGGCTAAAGTATAGTCAGATAGTTTATTGCTGTAATACAGTGTTCCTGTGCACCATATGTAAGTGCTTTCATTTACTTCACTGATGCTCCTCTAAGCTTCAGCTGAGCTTTTTTCTTGCCTATGGGACATGAATATTGTCCCTACAGTTCAAGACATTGTCACACCTCCTTTTTGGCCCCAGTGAGACACATGGTTATGAGTTTCCTTGAGCTGAAATGACTTAAAAACATAAAGGAGAAATATTATATTTTCATTTTATTTAATGGAAAACATCCAAAATTGTTCCTTTGGGAGACAGCATTGAAACGGCTAGTTTTGGCTAATAAGTTTCTTGAATGGAAAAATAAGTGTGTATGGCTTCAACTCTTGCACTATGGAAGCAAGAAGAGATACTAAAATCTTTTCCTTTCCTAATGTTTTAATGTGAGAATGTCCTTCTTGTAACATGTCTTAACAGTCTCACATTATTTTCACATCTGAAGTTATGAGCATAGATATCCTGCATAACTGAGATACAAGCTGCAAAAAAGTTACCAATTCACTGGTTCATTGAGAGCGCCCAGTTCTGCATGCTCAAGTGTTTTAAGTGCAGTCAATAATAGCAAAAACATGACTGCTGGAGTGAGACAGAGTTCAGATGGCCAGAGTGACTTCATTTGCATCACACGTGCTAAATTATTTTGAGATACAGGTGGCATGTAAAGGCCCTGTTCTTCTGTCTATAAGCACATACATTTCTTGCCTTCTTTGAAAGCTACACTGGGTTTATCTACATTGTATTTTTCAGACTGTTGAGAGACACCATCGCTCAGCCACTCTGTAAGCCTCCATGAAGCTTCAATCAGATCAGCTAGAGGAGGAGCATTATAAGCTTTGGCACAGCAGCATTAGCTCCAGCTCAGCACTGACCACATTCTGGCCACTGACTGCTTCTGATCTGGGCAGCTCAGAAGGCAAGCAGACTGGGCTGGCAGCCGGTCAAGGCACATGCAATCCTGGCTCTTGTCTGCAAACTAAATGGCACGTCATCGTTCCCACCATGTTAGACTGCACAGAAAAAGGAAAAGAAAAAAAATTGCTCAAAGGCTTAAAAAAGTGGTTGTCTATACCTAACACTTCCAGTGAAAAGGTACAGAAGGTGAACACATGGTTTCATAGTCTGAGTAATAGTTTACAGATTTGTGGCTAAAAGATCGGGTGGATTTGTGTAACTACAAGCTTACCCTTTATATCTTGTCCTCCTTCACTTGAGAAGATTTCCTCAGAGAGGAAAAGATCTGAGTTTGCTAAGAAAACAATTGTTCATTGTGTGGTTTCTTGATTGTTGGCATGTATCAGAGTCAAACTTCCTCAGGTTTGCTGGGCAACCAATGACTATGCTATTGTGCATTCACCAGTCAAGGAGGATTTTCATAACCCTTGGTGTGCTAGGTATCTATGTGTGAAATCCAATTTTAATCTGTCTCTATAAACATACTAACATATCTCTAGCTAGCTCTTAGGGCATTAATGCCTGAGGTAATGTCTGGATTTGATGCCACTCCCCTCCATTGCTCCCTTCTTCCTCTTTCACACAAAAGCTTCTTGGCTCAGCAATGAGTCCAATCCCTCATCCTCATGAGTCTTTTTATTCTCAAGAGAGCTTCCATTTCTTTTTGTCTGTGCTTAACGAACACTATCAATGCAACTGCAGAAGAATCAGACAAATTTTTCTGAGGTGACCTTGGGGCCCCATGGCACCACCTCTATCAGAGAAGAAAGAGCCTTTGAGGTACCTCATAAAATTCCAGTATAATTTCTAGTGCTCTGCCTAGACTACCTGATGATTAAAGCTGCTTTTGAAGCATGTTTCATGTCCATAACAGGGTTAATCAGCTCTCTGCAAATGATAGAAATATTGCAATCCATTACATAATGATTGGCATTAAGGAGTCAGATGTTTGACAAAGCTAATCACAGAAAACAGAGAAAACAGAGAAAACTACCATCATAGGTCTAATATACCTCCAAAGCAGCACCTGTTGGTAAAGAGTGGTTTTTGAAAAGCCAGCTCTGAGGACATCAGTATACTCAGTCTGATACTACAAATTCTCTGTTGAATCTTACGAAGAGTAAGAAACAGCAAAGTTCACTAGCCCATCTACTCACCTCATTCCAGCTGAAATACATTCCTGTTCATTTTTTGTCTCTTGTTGGACTCAAAGACAAGCATATGGACCAACAAAGTCCACTTCCGTAAGATTAAAAACGTGGATCTCTAAGTAATTCTGGTCATTTTGCACTATATATTTCCTTTTTTGGCCATTACACAGGTAGTATCACTTTCTTACATCACCTAACTTGCAAGCCTGGCTCTTTAATTACTGCTGTACCTGCACAAGCATCAGACTCTGTAAATCTACAAGGTGGTGACTGATACTTGGGCACATAGTGCTGATTAAGCGCTTGCTCTTCTCATAGGGAGAGGTTAGATTGTTTGTAATGAATCTAGTTAGTCCTCTGTCGCAACAAACAGTGCCCAGTCTTGCACACGTATGTTGTAATTCCTTATCATCACCCTTTCATTAATGTATGAAAATCATAGAATGTAGAAAGGTTTATCGGGCTTCTGTAACTCAACACTGAGAGCAGAAGTGCGTTTCATCACCATTCCTTAGGGAGGGCAGCAGAGAGGAGCTACTATTGAGATTGTTGAATTTGGGCCTTCTCTCCAGACATAAAGTCTCCTCTGTTTTACATCACGTAGCCTATAAAAGTTTAAGTCTTTCAAAAAATGAATGTTAGAAATGTAATCAGCAAAGTGCAGGATATAAGAACCAACAGTTAGATGTTGCTGCTTTTCACTGACCCACAATAAAAGGCTTCAAGACTGCATTATGAGCTGTGGTGGGATTCAGATTTGCTTCAGAAGCAAAAATACAGTGAAGATAATTACTAGACATCTTTAAGTCCTCTGAGGTACTGTTTTCCACTTGACTAAGGATAGGTAAGCTACACATTTGCATACATGGATAATTGAAAGGGATGGTACTTGAAGAGTTACCATGCACAAAGAAATAGCTTTTGCAGCTGATCTACTCTCTTTCTCTTTGAAGTCTGCAGAATTCCCCACTGATTTGAGTGGAAGCAGAATTTGGCCCTAACTACTAAAGCAAGACAGACATTTAAGAACCACAAGATGACTTGATGTAAGACACTCTTTATTATAATAATTATTGTGTTGCTTAATGGCAACTGAATAGTATTGACTCTTACAAAATGTGTTTTTCTTTGGAAATGTTTATATTGTTATCCAGAAAGGGGTTTGCAATGAAGATCTGTCTCACAACTGTTAGAATTTCTTTGACTTAACAGTTCTTTAGCATGCAGCATCAGTGTATATGAGCATAATTTTATGCATTATAAAACAATATACACATTGATTTTAAATTTAATTGCAGGATAGCAAGGCTTTTAATGTAGCCAATTTCATCACACCTTGTTTCAAATAAGAAACAAAAAAAGTAAAATAATATAAATTTAATCTATAAGCACACATGTAAATAAGGTGTATCTTCAGAGTGGAAGTTCCTGAGTTTGAACTCCTTAGCTACGGTGTACAATGGCTTTGTAAATAAAAAGAGTCCTTGACACCCCCACTTTGAGTGGTGACCTGCAACATGAAGTGAGAGCAAGACTTCATATATATGAAAAACAGTAAGAGACTGGCCTAGGAGCAAATGCGTCTGCTCTACCTTTCAATTAGTAGTTATTGGAAATGTAGTTTTCATAGAAGGGACTTTTATGGAACACGTGACCTTGCCTTGCTGGTGGTTTATCAGACCATATATAGAAGTTCCACTGATCTGTGGAATTATGACTGCAACTCATTAAAGAATTTAACAACTGCTGAGTGAGTGAGATAAACCTGTGAATCCCTGAGGTTGCAGTTATGTAGGCAAAGTTGTCAAAATGCATCTTAACTAAATTTACAGAGTGGGTTTTCTTATGAAGTCAGTGAGATGTCCTTATTAAAGAACTGTAATGTGGATTGCTGAGTTCATTGTCCTTTTCACTATATCCCATACACTAGCTCTACTGAGAATTAAAATAGTCTACATGTCTTAGGAAGCTTTCTTCAGCAAGAAGGCATGTCTGAAAGAATTATACTGATGGTATAGCCATATGCTTGTGTCAATGTGATGTGTTGTCAAGCCTTTTTGTCTAAGCTGGCGATGGCAATGAGAAGCAAATATTTTTCTCCAGTTTTATTCAAGCAATAGAGAGTCCAGCAGCTGGCAGACATTTTTCAAACCAGGGCAAAATTTTGATGGAGGAAACATGAAACTCTGGCATAAGCAGTGCAACTAAACTGCTTCCCAAAATCATGGCAATGGAGGAGGGACTATGGAGAAACTTAGGGAAATTTGCTGGAGAGAGGGAGAAGAAGGAAAGAATAGACACTAGAGGTGAGGCAGAGCCAAGTTACAGGACTGTAACAGAAAGGTGGAGGCAAGCCCCTCAGCACTTACAGAACACGTTGCAAAATAATTTCTTGAGCAGAGCTACATCTGCTGAGGACAACATACCTAGGGTCTCTGCCAGTAGGAGAGAGGGTCTCCAAAGCACTCAGACTTCCAGTATTTGCTCAGGTTGGACAGGTTTGCTGCTATCCTCATGCAGGTTATGGAGAGAAGATAAACAGGTCACTGTGATCCTACTAGTGTCCAGCTATCCTTGAAGACTCCACAAGTGTACTCAAAGGTCAATAGATAGAAGTTGAGGACCAAGCTGTACTACATATTGATCTCAGAGTTGTCACAGTAAGTCCACAAACAAAAAGTAGCAGGGGATTGGCAGACATACAGGTATTTCTAACCAGAGAGTTTAAAACACAATACTGACAGTGAAGGCTGGATTTCTTGCAAAATAGATTTGGAGGGGAAAATGCCATCTAACGGTGAGCTAACCTGCTGCAGTTGAGAAGCATAGATTGTTGAGACACACAGACTCTGACTTTGAAGTAAGATGGCATAGTTAGAATAGTTAGAATAATGAAGGAACCTTTTGGCATACACCAAATAGGATTTAAGGCTGCTACAGAGCTGAGTGTGCTGAATGGTAAGATGGTCCTGGTGAGCAGTCACTTATGAGAAGACCTGCCAGTGTGTGACCACCAAGACTTCCATAATTATTACAGCAGAAAGAACTGGCAATGCCCATCTGCCGTACCTCTGACCTGTATGAGCATGCCTCTGGAGTTATATCCATGTGCCAGATATTTAACCACAACAACTGGGACACAGTGAATGTCAGCTTGGTGGTAGCACCTTGTACAACTTAGCTGTGCTTTAGACATATGAGAAGCTGGCCTTGAAAGAGGCCAGGGCAGCACAGTATTTGAGAAGCTTCTACCCCTGCTTGACTTTCCGTGAAGTCTCTTAACTTCTGCAGTGTGCTTTCTCAGTGCCAGTGTCCTGTTGAGGTATACTGAGGTAATAAGAGCACTGTGAATGCTGGAGGATAGCACTGGATGGGACTTCTTATAAATGGCTATGCAATAAATCTAGCAGCTGAAGACAAAGTAGACTACTAGGTATGAGTGCCAGGTCTGTGTTCAGAGTATGCAAGGTCTTACAGGGCAATAAGTACTCCAAAGGGAAACTCAACTTTGATGCAGTGTTGTCATACCTGAGGCTCGCTGGGGACAGAGGCCACCAGAGACAGGCTGGAAACACTCACTAAAGCAATTCTAGCATAGAAAGCCTGACACAGATATTATGTCTGGGCCAGAAATGAAAAACTATGCTGATAAATCAGATGATTCAGGGAGAAGCCAGGAGAATGATGAACAGTAAATAGAAAGGGTCTCATATAGTTCAGGTTAACTGCAAGAATGATAGGGAAAG
>NW_010183330.1:38709-49703 GCF_000695765.1 Mesitornis unicolor
ACAGGCTATATACACCTACATGGAGAGAATAAATTTGCTCATAGAGAGAACATGCTCCTGAAGACAGCACGTTAACGTGATGAAGCTAAACATGAATACAGTCTGGAAATAGAGTGTCAATTTTGGAAACAGCATATCAAAGACTTCAAGGAATGGAATTGTGTAAATAATTGGATAGCAATCAGTCAAAAGTCTTTACAAAAGAGAGAGAGAGAGCTGGATATTGCTCTCTCAGTCCTCATTTCACATGGCTATTTGAAATAGTAGTATTACAGCATCTCTGTTCTTATCAGCTTCTGAAACTCAATACAAAGAAGTGGTATCTGCTTGCTAAACTTGTCTAAAAATTTATGTTCTTGTTAACTTCACATAAGCAGTGCCACTAACAGAAGAAGAATGCCTTTTCCAGATATATTTCCCTCAGTACACCCCCTGTAGAAAATTTAAGTCTCTACTAAAAAAAATCATCATTTATAGAAGAGGCTGATTGTTTTGCAGTATGAAACTGAAAGCTACATTTCATTAAAACAAGTTGGCTGTTCTGGGAATGGGACTGTTACATTTATAAATCATAAAAAGCCATAGTACTATTGGTGTGCTCTAACAATTGTTAGGTTTTACAGTGTTTGCAGGTATTTGTCATTGATTAAAACAGAAAGTCTTTCATGATGCCACCATTTTCAGTAATCTGCTTGTTAACTTGAAAATTTTGATTAGTCAGAACAATTGTCAAAGGCTTGCATTCTGTACCAGTGAAGGATTATGCCCCTAGATGACACATGATAAGCTCTTCCATCAGAGTAACATTTATTAAATGTAAGGATGGTCCAAGTAGAATCAAGATACATTCTTATGTTGCATCTCTTATCCACAGACTAGTGAGTTATGGCATGAAACACATTGAAAAATTGTCTTGCTTCTTAGAAGATCAGATCATGCAATTGTATTCTTTATCAAGTGTTTTCTTTGTCTGGTAAGCCCTGTTCGAGCCCTGTTAACTTGAATGGCAAAGCTACCTTTTTAATTTTTTTTTATTTTTTTTTCTCATAGAGGCATATCAAGAGCACTTGACCACCTGTATAGATCTGATTGCAGGACAGGGTTCATGGTTCAGCTACTTGTATTTAGATTTTTGCTAAAAGGAAGCTTCATTATTTCACATTCCAAAGTTTTCAAACTTCTGTCAAGTATACAACCAGTTAATAGGTATATCAGCCTGTAATCACTTCAGACCAGTTACAAGACTACCCGAGTTAAAGAAAAAAAATCTTTACAGGCGGGGAGAAAAGATGTATTTACCATCCTTTAAAACTTCTGAGGAATTACCATCTGGGACACGATCACAAACAAATACTAGTCTTCCCCTTGAGAATCTAAATTGGTTATACTGACATATAAAATTGACTATTGTGGCTGTTACTGTTTGTGCTGTACTGTGTGGAAAGGATTATACATAATATATTATACAGGTTTCTGTTATATATTTCTGTTGTCCCATATGTGCTCAAAGCAGAAGAGTGAGCCACGGTCTTTTCAGGTAGTTAATCTGTGTCAGTCAATCTGTTGATCTTTCACCCTATGTGTCTCTTGTTCTATAAAAATAAGCATAGTTAACCGTTTGAATTATGGCTGGTATAGATGGTAGTTATTACACACCGAGTTTAATATAAAGAAGAAAACCATACAGATTAAAAGTAATCCCAAAGTGATTCAACATAAGAAATAAACAAATAAATAGTACACAATCTCTTCCCTTTGACCTAATTCTGATTCAGATTTCTTCCCTAGACAGAACTGTACTTGTTCCAAATAAACTAAATCCATGCCATATGCAATAAGCATGTTGAAGAAAACCTACCTCAACTGAACGAAGCTGAGAGTATGCTGAAAGCTATTTCACTAAATGAATAATGTTGCAATTATGAGTATTAGCATCAGAGCAGAAAGCAAATTACTAAACAATTTTAAAAACAACTCTAACATCTTACATTATTTTGTTGTAGTTTTAGCAAGGAAAGCAAGTAGCACTTTTACAAAAGTTTAGTGTACAACTAAATACAAAGAAAGAATCTAAAGTGGGTTTTTAAGACATCTGATAGTGTATCAGAAAATTTTTGTTTGCAATGCATTTTGGGTCTATTTCTATCATTTTATAAGTAGAAATCAAGCATAGTGGCTCTTCATCCGTCGTGGATCCTCCTTGGCTTTATCACAATATGAATGTAAAGACATTTATAGATGTAGATACATTCCCTGAAGACCAGTGGCTTTATTATGTATTTTCACTAATGTTAAATAAGAGTATTTTGGCATCTATGTCTTTTACAAAATACAGGAGTTTAGAAGGCAACATTGCCAAATTGCGAATTTAGCTCTCTTGAACTCTCTGTTCTGTCCATCTTCCTACTACTTGTCTATCTCTCTGTCTTCTCTATATTTTATTTTACTTCTGATCTATACTCAAGATCCACTGGAATTTAAATAGGGAAAAAATGGTAGCTCTTCACAACTGCTGAATGCATTCATGGAAGCTGAATGAGCCTTCTTTATCCCAAGGATATAGAACAAAGAAACTTGAAAATGGCCATGCAGTCAGGATTTCTAACCAGGAACTTTTGAAATGCTAGGCAAACAAATGCAATATCTAATGCCAGAGCTGGTGTTGCATCACAAGTCATTGGGTAGCTATTTAGGCCTTTTTTGTTTTTCACTGAATTTATTGTTAGAAGGCCAATGTTTACTGCTGCATCTTCATGCCTGCAAGCACACAAACTCATCTTGGTTTTATTATCCTAGTATTCCTATCATTCACAGTATGATTGAATATTTCCTGGAAGGATAAATCTGGATTTAGGGAGATGTCTTTTGTGGGTTCCAAAAATGACAGTTTACGTTTGGTTGATTTATAATTGTGGAATAGGCATTTCTTAGCCCACAGATTGGATAGTATATAAGGTGGGTTTTGTTTGTTTGTTTGTTTGTTGTCTTGGTTTTTTTTAAGGGGGGGTATTGGAAAGATGTCAAAACCATTCCATGCTACATTCAGTAACAGTAAGCATGCCCTATTGTGATGTTTCACATCCTCACCTTAGCTGAGTCCAGACTCTGTGGCTACATGAAAAATGGCCACTCCATTTCCTTCTGTGTATATCCACTGTGGAGTGCTGACAAGCATTCAGCAGTAGAGATGAAACTGAGTTTCCATCTTGGTGTGTGAGTGGAAGAGTGATGAGAAAAGTAGGTTGTGCAGGCACTTAGGCTCAGAAACCTCTTAAGAGGTTACTGGTGCTGTCTGCCTATCTCACCTCAACAAGCTGAGATGCAAGAAGGAGAATTTTACAGATGTATCTTCCAAGGAAGTACCTTTTTGCTGGGGTACATTGCCCAGAGTGAAAAGAACAGCTGTTTGAAGGTGCTGAGAAGTATAAAATGGTAGAAATAGTCCCAGAAGAGGCAGGTTAGTAGGAAAAGACCAGATGAGGTATTCAGAAGCACATAATAAATTGTGAAGCCATGTAATAAATATTATTTAGTGCATGGTTCTGCAGTTTATCTTACGATTCTAAGCTTACCATGGGATAACACCATCCATGTATTTATGCATATGCTGTATATAATATTTATATAGACACATAAAATAGTTCTGTAAATAAGACCCTATTTATACATAAATATCCTACTGTGTTTTGAAATACTCCTGACTTATTTGGTATTATTAGTATAAAGAAAACAGTGGAATGAACAAATGCTCCTTGGCATTGAAATAGATTAATATTTGGCTGTTTACAACTTTTGCACACTTGTATAAACCAACTGGTATCAAGTTTAAAAGGAAATCATATCAATGACTGAGAAAAATCAAAACAGATGCTCATTACATTTGTCTAAGACAAAACTAACTGAACCTGTCATATTTTGTGGGCAATTCTGCTAACATCTGCAGAACAAAGCAAATACACTTAATTCACTACAGCTTTTAGTTTATAGGTCAGATATGGCCTCTCAGGGCTATTTTGTTCATGTTTAAAAAGCTTAGAGTAAGTTTGAAAACAAAAAAACTGGAACTGTTTATTTTTTTGGTCTGAGATAATCATCCTTCCTGAGTTTCAGTTATTCTAATTTAAGGTTTACACTTGGATGGAATTACCAGACTAGGTACAAATAATTCATATGCAGCTGGATTGGGGAAAAGGAATCCATGTGGGGATTTAATGAATTTAACTGCTACCTCCTGAGACTGGAGAGGAACCACTGTCTTAAATAGATGTCTCTCAGAAGAAATAAATGCCTATATATCTCCAGAGAAGGCATATGTCTTCATGGCTGTTCAGTTTGGCTTGATTGGATAAATTGATATTTCTGCTATACCAGAGAAATGTACACCGGCAGGTCTATAACAGTGCCTGCTGTTAGTTATTTTTCATGTCTCAAATTTTCTAAGCAGTAGAATAGCTCACACTTTTATTAGGTACTCCCTCCCACTACCATACCAAATTTGGAGTGGTATTCCTGTGACTGAGTTCACACAGGCAGCTCTCAGAACACTGAGATGAAGCAATAACAGATTGAATTCAGAGAGGCTTTCTATACAGCCTCCCATAGCAGGCTTGTTAGTAAACTGCAGAAGAAGGAACTGGATATATAGGCAAAAAGGTAGGTGAAAATCTGACTGAATTGTTATGCTCAAAGGGCAGTGGTGAGGGGTTTGAAGATCAACTGGTGATTGGTTACTGGGGCTGATATTGTTTCATATCTTCATTAACAACCAGACTGACAGGATGGAGTGTGCCCACAAAAAGTTCATAGATGGCAACATACTGGAGGAGTGGGTAGTGTGCTGGAAGGGAGGGCTGCTGCTCAGCACCATGTCAACAGGCTAAAGAAAATGGCAGACAGAAATTTGAGGAAGCCCAACAAAGGCAAATGCAGAGATTTGCACATGGAAGAGGGTAACTTCATGCCTCAGTACAGGCTGGGACTCAGTGGCTGGAAAGATGCTCTGCAAAAAAGGTCTAGGATGAACTAGTGGTGAGTAAATTGAACCTGAGTCAGCAGTGTGTCCTTGTGATGGTGAAGGCCAAACACATCCAGGGCTGTATTAGCAAGAGCATTGCCAGTGGTCCAACAGAAGTCATTCTTCCCTTCTGCCTAGCCTCTGTGAGGCTGCTCCTGCAGTACCATGTCCCATTATAGGCTTCCTGTGCAAGAAAAATGTTGGCATACTGCAGTTAGTACATGGAGCATGTGATGTATGAGAGGGGCTATGAGACCTCGATTTGTTCACCTTGGAGAAGAAAAGGCTAAGTGGAGGATGGGAAGGAATCTTATTACTGTCTTCAATTACCCAAAGGAGGATTATAGAGAAAACAGAACTAGATTCTTCTTAAACTTGTGCAGTGAAATGCAATGGATTTCAGCAAAGGAAATATGTATTCACCTGAGAGAGGTGCAACACTGGAAAAGGTACCCACAGAGGTTCTTAGATTTCCTTAAATTTTTAAAACAGTCAGACAAAGCCTTGAGCAACTGGATCTAGCTTCAAAAGAGGCTCTGTTTTGAGCAGTTGGTTGTAAGTTTAGAGACTTACAGAGGTTCCTTCTAACCTCAACTGTCCTATGACTCTATGGAAGTGGCTGTGGGTTACTTCCACACTATTCTTTGAGAATTTCCCCATCTTCTCTTCTTTTTCTTCACATCTTCCAAATTTGGAATCTTCCTCTCTCTCCTCTCTTGCAATCAAAATAACCTTACATTTGGAGAGGGCAAATACAAGTGAAGAGATTAGAAGTCAGGTATTTCATGCACCATTCAGATCCTAGAAATGGGAGCTATATCTTTGATCTTATTCACACATTTCTAACTAGCCATAGACTGTTATGACATCAACACTTTACCCAGTCCTACACTCCACATAGTTTATTTAATCTTTCTTAAAATAATTCTTTAAAATCTATAGTCACATGGACCACATTGTGCTTCATTGTTCTGGGGTAAGGAAGGAGGTTTCTGTAAAGGATATAAACAATACAAGACTGCTTTGTGAGGAATTAATATCCTTGGGGAAAGCTAGAGAAAATTAGGAGAAAGATGGCTCTGATCAGGTTTATCTTTGTAGTCAGGTTGCGAAAGTAGTCCCATTACAGTTTGACAAATAAGCTGCACATGAAAATCAGCTGGAGCAGTAGACTTGTAATTCCCATGTATGCCTGGAAACTTGGGAAGGAATCACCCTCTCAGACTGGTAAGACAGTGCCTAATGGAGTCCCCTAAACAGTTTTTGCTGTTATTTCTTTCACTGTGTCACCATTTGTGGGAATTTCAAGGAATTACATATGCACATATAATGTGCAAGTTGATGATTTAACTTGCTGCTGGATCTGCTTGACTAAACTGTTCTACCTCAATGAATCTCTCTGGTTGAGTAGTATCACCTGTGGGCAGAGGTTTTCAGGAGCAGGAACAACCCATAAGCTTTTAACAGATGTGAAAGTGAGTGGACCTTTAAGGACTTTTATTTTGAAAGTAATATCAGTGATTTTTTTTTCTTTTTCTGCATGAGGTAGATTCCTAATATGAAGCAAGTGTAAATAAAATAATTCTTTAAGTAGAATCTATGTTAGGTACAGGATATTGTTCCATTTTTTTGGTATTCTAAGTTTTGAAACAGAATGGTTGCAGTTTATTAAACACATAGGCCTTCAGGGTTCTTTTCTGGTAATTAGACACATAACTTAAATCCATAAAAACGATTTCTTGGAACCACTGTTGCTAAAGGGGTGACACAATTTACTTTTGTACTTGGCATGAGTCCTTGAAGCAATATATACCATATTATTTCAGGATGTATAAACTACATATTATTGTCAACAGTAGAAACAAGTATAACTAGACTTACTTATTCATGTTAACCCATAATATCATTATAGAATGATTTGAGGTTAAAGCTAAGAATACTGAAATAATACATTTCATTTTTATACAAAATTCATAATAAATGCTGCTACAAAAATCTCTGCAGAGAGTCAGTAGAAAGATTTCGTAGGGAAGGGCAAATTTATGAGTGCAACCAGAAATACCAGGTTTGCTATATACTATAGTTTGAGAGGAAATGGAAGAATCCAAGTTACTTATGAGAGAGGAAAGAACAACTTCTGTTTACAAAGTTGTAGTTAGTCCTACCAGTTGAAAGCTTCTACCACAGCTCCTGGAGATACATGTCAACCCTGACTTCCCCCTGTTGGAAGGAACATAAGCAAGAATTTTTCAGGAATAAATGTGCCTCACTTGTCTCTGAGTCCATGTGACTAGAAGATCACATATCAAGATAAAGCAAGGAGGATTTCCCAGTGTAACCCTTTTGAACCAGCATTTTTATAAACTCTACTTTGTAAATAGCAATGCTCAAGTTTCATGTCACATGCAAGTGCAGTCACATCTAAAATCTTGACTTCTAACTAGTTGCAGACCAGTTACACTAACACTTGGGCATTACTTACTTATTTTAAACTTGACTTTTCTTTCCTAAGGCAGGTAAATAAGGGCAGGCATCTGATTCAAATCAGTTTTCTAGAAGCTCATGAAACCATTGCAAAGATGCTGAGAGAAGAGAGTTGAAGTATTTCAGATTTGGACAATCTGATTTAGAATGTCAGTCTAACTTAGAAACTAGCAATGGGATCTAGAATTCAGGGAGGAAAGGAATATGAAACATCATTTAAAGGTACCTATTAGAAAATGATGGATTATTTTGTCTGTGAAAAGACCAGACAGCTTTCACCTCTGTTTTGATACTTCCTTTCTCCTGTCAAGCATTGTCTCACAACTATTTGAGAGCCTGCAAGAAGTTATTCAAGTTCTGGTACAATACTTGTCTGAATCATAAACAAAATTAACTCTACTGTAATTGGCTAGTTTCTCCACAGGCCTCAGAGAAAAGAACGATTTAGTGAGAACAGGGGAATAAATGTGGTCTGTCATGGTAAGTTTTAGGTGCATTGTCAAAATAATGGTGAGGGATTGCATGCTTCTGCTCTCCATGTCACACAGCTTCTGTGAACAGATAGAAATGTTAATTATTGGGACTTCTTAGATTGTCTTCTTTCACTGAAAATCAGCTTCATTTTTATTTAGAGAAAACTATGGAAATATCAGTGCTTAAATTGCTGGTGTCTGTACCCTACAGTGGATAATATTGCTGAAAGATGCTCTCTAAGGCACTCTGAGGCACAGTCCCATTGTGTCTCAGCTCAAGGGATAAAACTCAACAAAAACACAGCCTGAGCCTGCTGCCACTGCTGTGCCAGAGTGCTTCAGCCATTTGTTAATGAAAAGTCTTCCACCACTGCAAATAGAGTATTTTTCCAAGGCTCCTCGAAAACACTGAAGGACTGATTTGAAATATTAAAGCTTTTGCATACAGGCTACCTGAAAGGAAGACAGCAGAAATAAACTATGAAAGGAAGAAGAACCCTTTTAATTAACAACATTTAGGGTCATAGTCAAGGCAGAAATAGGAAATGGAACAAATGAAGCAGGAAGCAGGAAGCACTTAAGTCTGGTGTCAAAAGGAAAAATCTGAAACTATGGGAGGAGAGAAAAGCTAAAGATGAAGGCTTTAAGTACCAGCTAGCTAGAGAACAATGTGGTCTGCTCCAAAGGTTATCTGTGGTTAGGCTGTGGTTAGCAAAGTTCAAGCTGAAAAGAGCAGTTCTTTGATCCTGGCTAATGAACTCCAGCTAGTGAGAACCGAGGCCAAACTCAGATACCTGAAAGCAAGCCACAGTAGAGCAGGCTCCTAGTTTAAGGGCATAGCTTAATCCAGCATTTGAGGTAAACTTCAGAATTCGAGAGGCTAAGTCAATGGCTAGACAGCGGCACTGTGCTTTGGTGCAGTATTCTGTTCAAGTATTTTGTTATTTTGTTTCTCCAGTAAGAACCAGATATTGAAAAAAATGTGAATACCAGTTCAGTATGTCCCATCCAGCAAGTCATGGAAAGGATTTTGTTCATTTCCATGGACTTTAGATCAGATTCACAAGGCCTTTAGCAGCTTTGTTTGTTGGGTGATAGTGAATAATTTTCTTTCTTAACCTATGGGTACATCCTCTACTTTGACAGACTGACTGCAGCTTTTTTTCAAAGATCTTGAGAAACCGAATAAAGGGAAGTAAGCATAAGAGAGGGTAATTTTCCTGTGATGAATTAGAGTTGGGCATTCGTTCAGTCCTTTGAGAAATCTTTGATCTAGTTTTATATCTTAGTTGTCCTTGATGGGAAACAAACTGAGCCTCTGTCAAGTAGTCATGAGTGGGATAATACCTGTACCTTAAGTTGCTTACCTGCTTCCAGCAGGCTTAATAATCATCTGTCTTTCTCAGACTCCTGATGACTTTCATTGCGTGCTGGAATAGGGAAAAAAAGCGAGCAGGAATAGTATAGATCAGCAGTTTAGGCCATGTTATAAACTATGTGGTAATTTGGACTGCTGCATTTACAGCTAAGTTCTACCAGATGACACATACAGAATGAATCATAACATGCCTGAGTCTGCACACCCTTCTTACTGCTGTAAGCTTAGGGCAAGAAGGGGCAAAGGGATTAAGTACACCGTTGTCTCCTTCCCCAAGAGGCCAAATCAAAGATCTGCTTCCTGCTTTTTGATTCTCTGTTTTTTCCCAGCTCACTCCAGTCCAAAAGTTCAAAGTTAGTACTGTTATATATATGTATTTATATAAGCATTACATATATTTACATATTTATACACACATAAGAACAATATATACATATTAACTTCCATGGTTTCAACATTGTATGCATGTGTTGGATGTGTGACCAGTGTTGCAAGGAACACTGCCATATGACTGTAAGGGAGTGAGTTGCCATTGCTGCAAGTAAGTTGCTGGTGAAAGTTGCCTCTTCCCTTCCCAAAAGCTTATGTCACAAAATGATAGCAAGGAAAACAAATCTCAGTAGACTTTTCTGAAGTGCCATTGTTGCCCTTTCGCTGACCCCTTTGCTGTACTTGAGCAACTGGCAGCGCTAAGCTATTAAGAAACAGGGTGTGCACGTTGAACCCAAAAAACTTTCATAAACATCCATCTATCATGGTTTCTTAGGAGGAAAATGTACTTTTGCCATTGCTCCTGGCATCTTGGAACAACATTGCACACCATTTGGTGCTCTGACCTTACCAGCTGGGTCTAACTGCACGTAGAGCTTAGCAAAAACAAAACAGCATTCAATCTAGAGCATTTCCCATGGGCTCTATCCCTTTTTTCTCTTTGTGAATTGTTACTGACAATGTTCTTCCATGAGTAAACATTCCTACATTCTCATTCAGGTTTTTGTGTGGGTCTTGTTGAGACAGGAGGGTTAAGATAAACAAACTTCTGCTAGGTGAATGATGTCTTGGAAATTTGTAGTAGAACGTAAGAGATTTCTTTTTTCTTCTTCCCTATTTTCAGTCCTGGCTAGATTTCTGTTGCATGTGTAGAAATTGTATTTGTATAAGGAGAACACATTTCTGTTCAAGAGTCATTCTTACATCACAGTCTACAGAATACACTTTGAATATTCTTTTGAAAACACAGATTTTGATCTTTGAGTCACACCAAACCTAAATGAGAGCCTGGGAACAATAAGACTTATTCTCTTCAGCCAAAAAAAAAAGCACTGGGCTGAAAAGTTGAGGACATGAGCTTAGCAAAAGTATATCATGCACCTTCTGAAGGAGCTCCTTCCCCATTCTTCTTCTTCCCTCCTCCTACCACCAGGTGCCATAGGATGATGATTGCAATGGGCAATTACAGCTACTCATGGAGAAGGAAAGGCTAATTCAGAGTATTTGGTGAGCTCAGTTTATACACTCATATACTCACAGTAAGGCCTGCCTAGGGTCATTTTGCAAGGGCTTAGTTAGTCTAGCCCAGTGGCAGCTGTTTCTTTCATCATCTGTTTTTTATATACACAGACACACAGAATCGCTTGGTTGGAAA
>NW_010183331.1:0-2217 GCF_000695765.1 Mesitornis unicolor
TCTGGAGCTGCCCAGAGCCTGCTATCAATATTTCAAACGTTTGACACTGATACCTGAAAGAGCATAGAAGTGAAAGCTCCTTCTGGATTTCGCCTTCCTTAGGAAGTGCATCTGTAGCTAAACAAACCTTTGGGCTGTGCCGTTCTGTGTGTGACTATCTTGTGAACGTTCACCTCTAATTGTCGTGTCTGCTGGTAAGAGCCGTCCTTCAAATGGAAAAGATCAAGCTCTTCTCCCACACCAAAGTACTTGGACTGAAGACTGTTGTTGGCTGCTCTCTTTTGTATTAAGCCAATTTGTAGTCCCACAAAGCTTTTGGTTCTGGGCTTCATTTCTTCCCTGGGAAGCCAACATTTGCCCCCTCTGGAGCTGTCCAGAGCCTAGATTCAATGTGGCAGAGAATTGACTCAAACTCACACCAGAAAGGGCCTAGGACTGAAAGGTGTTGCTGAATATCTCCATCCATGTATAGTGTTTCTGTAGCCAAACAAAGCTTTGGGCTGTGCCATTCTGTGTTTGACTATCTTCTTCACGTTTTCCTTGAGTTTTCCTGGCTGCTTGTAGGAGTCGTCTCTCAAGAGGAAGCTGTCACGCTCTTATCCCACACCGAAGATGCTAGGACTAAAGACTGTTGCTGGTTGCGTGTTGCTGAATATCTCCATCCATGTATAGTGTTTCTGTAGCCAAACAAAGCTTTGGGCTGTGCCATTCTGTGTTTGACTATCTTCTTCACGTTTTCCTTGAGTTTTCCTGGCTGCTTGTAGGAGTCGTCTCTCAAGAGGAAGCTGTCACGCTCTTATCCCACACCGAAGATGCTAGGACTAAAGACTGTTGCTGGTTGCTCTCTTTTCTATTAAGACAAATTGTAGCCTGAGAAAGCCTCTGGTTCTGCACTTCTTTGCTTCACTGGGAGGCCAGCTTTTTTCACCAGGCTTTTTGTGGAGCTGCCCAGAGCCTGGTTTCAATATGGCAAACATTTGACTCTAACTCACACCAGAAAGGGTTTAGGACTGAAAGCTCTTGCTTTATTTCTCCTTCCCTGGGAAGTGCTTCTGTAGCCAAACAAATCTTTGCTCTGTGACCTTACATGCTTTGTTAGCTAGTCCATGTTCACCTCTTATTTTCATGGTAGCTGCTAGGAGCCATCTCTCTAATGGAAATGGTCAATCTCTACTCCCACACCAACGATGATAGGAGTGAAAGCTGTTGAAGGGTCCTATCTTTTCTATTAAGAGGTTTTGTAGACTCACAAATCCTTCTTTGCTTCCCTGGGAAGCCAACGTTTGACACAAGCCATTCTGTGTAGCGACCCACAGGCTGGCTTTAATTTTGCAAACGTTCAGATAAGGTTGCTGTTCAGATAAGGCACCTGTTTTTTAGTCGCAGCATCTTTGGTGTGTTTTCTGCGCATATTGGGGTTTTTGCTACATATATTGGCAATTCTGGAGTTTCTAGGCGTAAGAGATGAGTTTTGCGTTTTTCTCCTTTCTCTGAACTTTTTCAGCTTTTTAGGCATTTCTGATTATTATCCATGCTTTTCCATCACGTTGTGGCAATTTAAGAGTTTCTCGACGTATCTGCTCACTTTCGACATGAGCACCTTGAGAAAGGAACTTTTTCATATTTCTTGGCTTTTCTGGCTCATGTTTGGGCTTTTGCTACATAGATTGGCAATTTAATGGTTTCATGCCGTAAGTGCATAGCTTTCTGGTTTTCTTCTTTTTTTTTTAACTTTTTCAGCTTTTTCATCATTTAAGCAGGTTATTTTCGCTTTTCCATCATTTTGTGGCAATTAAAGATTTTTTTAGCTATCTGCTGAATTTCGACTTTATCACCTTTGAAAAGGAAGTTTTTAGCTTTTCTGAATTTTCTGGCTGATGTTGGGGCTTTTTCTACATATATATGCCTATTGTGGAGTTTTTGGTCATAACTGCTAAATTTTGAGATTTTCTCTTTTTGTTTTAACTTTTTAAGCTTTTTGGTCATTTAAACTGGTTATTCTCGCTTTTCGATCATTTTGTGGCAATTTAAGAGTTTCTTGACATATCTGTCCTTTTACGACTTTAGCACTTTAAAAAAGGAAAAATTTCAGCTCTTCTGGCTGATATTGGGGCTTTTACTACATATATTGGCTACTTAGGAGTTTCTAGGCATATCTGTGGAGTTTCTGTTTTTCCCCTTTCTTCGAGTTTTTTCAGGTTTTTAGGCGTTTCTGCC